>NC_041410.2:21463368-21763368 GCF_900747795.2 Erpetoichthys calabaricus | reverse complement strand
TAATGATGTTAATGTTGTTTATATTGATTTCTATGTTATTGTAAGTGCATCTATGTGTGTATATGTATGTATGTATGTATGTATGTGTATATATATATATATATATATATATATATATATATATATATATATATATATATATATATATAATATATAAAAAATATATGTGTATATGTATATATAATATATCTGTATATGTGTCTATATGTGTGTGTATATGTGTATATGTATATATATATGACAGCAACACTCATAACAATGACAACACAATTACATTGACAATCATGTTACGTTATTTTTAAAATGTTTCCTTTACTTTTTCATAACCTCTTTAACATACTACTTCTCCGCTGCGAAGCGCGTGTATTTTGCTAGTCTATACTAATAAAAGGCAAAGCCCTTACTGACTCACTCATCACTAATTCTCCAACTTCCCATGTAGGTAGAAGGCTGAAATTTGGCAGGCTCATTCCTTACAGCTTACTTACAAAATTTAAGCAGGTTTCATTTCGAAATTCTACGTGCAACGGTCATAACGGTCGACAACGTCCGCCATGTTAAACTTTCTTATTTATGGCCCCATCTTCACAAAATTTGGTAGGCGGCTTCCCTGCGCTAACCGTAACCGATGTACGTACTTACTTCGGTGGTATGATGCCACTGTCGGCCGAAATTCTACGCGTAACGGTCATAACGGTCGACAACATCCGCCATGTTAAACTTTCTTATTTATGGCCCCATCTTCATGAAATATGGTAGGCGTCTTCCCTGTGCTAACCGAAACCGATGTACGTACTTATATTGGTGGTATGACGCCACTGTCGTCCGCCATATTGAACTTTCCAACGGTCTTTGTTACTTATGGGCCCATCTTCAAGAAATTTGGTACGCGGGTTCCCAACGATAGCTGAATCCTACTAACGTACATATATACGTCCATAGCCTGTAGCTCGGTCGCCGTGTGAGGTGGCATTGGGTCCCCCATCCCCACGCCTCCCACGTAGTTGGCTGCCTGCCTATATAAGGCTGTCCGTCGCTCCGGTCTCTTCATTCCCTCCCTTGCTTCGCCACGGTATTCACGTCTCCCTGCTGATAACTGCAGCCTATTTATTTAATCCACGGCTTCTCCGCTGTTTTATTGTTCGTTTATTACGATTATAGTTATTGTGTAGGTATTTTAGACTTAGTTTACATTGTTCAGGTACCCATTTCCTTTATCGTTCTAACCGTACCCCCATTAACATGTCTATCGAGGTGATCACCATCGATCAAAGAACTGCCACTTACCAAGTGGTTTCCATGCCCGGAGGTGGCGACTGCCTTTTCCATTCTCTGTGTTACATATTGCACGGCCATATCAGGCTCACTCTTGATATCCGGAAGAACATTGTGTCTTATGTATTGAATGACTGGGACAGGTTCAAGGTGTGGACTGATGACGGTACAGGAGATAATTATACTACACAGGAGCACTATTAGAGTGAAATGCTTAAGCCCTTCACCTATGGTTCTGCATGTGAGTTGATGGCTGCCGCTGAATTGTTTGGTTGTCGCTTTCAAGTGTACCAAAATGGCCAAATATTTTACACCTTTGGACAACCACCAATGCCTCTTACAAAGCCTTCTTCAAAATGTTTACCCCAATCTACAAAACCTCCACGAAAACGACGTGTCATGATTGAGGGAGAGAGCTATCCTGACACCAAGAAATGACATGACTACGACTATAAACCACATTTTACTTCAATAACTACCTTCACAACCGAAAACATATCAGTCTGTGGATTCAGTTGTAGAAGTGGAAGACACGGTGCAGTATCCGGTAGAGTTTCTCCACACTCTGAATCCTCCAGGCACTCCTGAGCATAATCTAATTTTGAATGTTGGGGAACCAATAATGTTACTGAGAAACTTACAGCCACCGAACCTTTGTAGCGGCATGAGACTTCAGGTCACGTGTCTGCAAAAGAACCTAATTGAGGCAACTATTTTTACTGGCAGTGGCTCAGGGGAGAGAATGTTTAGAGATAGATAGATAGATAGATAGATAGATAGATAGATAGATAGATAGATAGATAGATAGATAGATAGATAGATAGATAGATAGATAGATAGATAGATAGATAGATAGATAGATAGATAGATAGATAGATAGATAGATACTTTATTAATCCCAATGGGAAATTCACAAGTAATAGTATTATAGTATTATAGTAAAAATGACTTGTAAGTCACTTGTAGAGAACTCACTGAATAACACGTCTATGGCCATTTCAAGAAGAACAAAGTATTCCATCCATCCATCCATTTTCCAACCCGCTGAATCCGAACACAGGGTCACGGGGGTCTGCTGGAGCCAATCCCAGCCAACACAGGGCACAAGGCAGGAACCAATCCCGGGCAGGGTGCCAACCCACTGCAGAACAAAGTATTCTTTACTTTTAAATAACAACAATAACACAGGGGCAAATGTGTAACTCGTTATACCCTCTGATCTCCCATTTCAATTCAAACGCCTCCAATTTCCAGTAAGGCTCTGCTTCGCAATGACAATTAATAAGTCTCAGGGACAGACCCCACAAAAGGTTGGCATTGATTTGAGACAAGATTGCTTTTCACATGGCCAACTGTACGTTGCATGCTGAAGAGTAAGCTCAGCGCACAGCTTGGTCATATTACAACCGGAGGGCCAAACTGACAACGTGGTATACAAACAGATCCTTAACAAATAATTATTGGTATATTTTCCCTCAGTTTAAAAAGGTTTACTTTTCTTCTTAATAAAAATTTTAAGGCAGTACTTCGCCACTGAGAAGCGCAGGTATTTTGCTAGTATGTTATATTTTGTTTTTGTTTATTTGTTAATTTTATTTTGTTCTTTTGATCATTTATCCCCTGTGAATTGTCTGTAATGAAATCATTATTGTTGATGAAGTTCTTGAAATTGGTACTTTTTACTGTGGGTTAGTGTCTCCCACAATGCACTGCATTATAATAATATATACAATGTATATACAAGTAATTAAATATTTTGTTATTTTACACCAGAAAGAAACATTTATGCATTAAATACAGTAATCATTATCGTATTATTACAGAACAAGAATTATTTAGTCTACATTTTTCATTTTTCTTACTCAGCCATTTTAGAATGTGTTTATCCATCCATCCATTGTTCAACCCGCTATATCCTAACACAGGGTCACGGGTGTCTGCTGGAGCCAATCCCAGCCAATACAGGGCGCAAGACAAGAACAAATCCCCGGGCAGGGCGCCGGCCCACCGCAGGGCACACATACACATTAGGTACAATTTAGGATCGCCAATGCACCCAACCTGCATGTCTTTGGACTGTGGGGGGAAACCTACACAGACATGGGGAGAACATGCAAACTCCATGCAGGGAGGACCCGTGAAGCAAACCCATATATCATCAAGATTTTAAAGTCCATAAAGAATGCTTCTATCATTTACCAAACTCGATAATTTAGTCCCTTGATCTATAGTTCTCTGTATGAGAAAATACTTTCTAATGTATAATATGTGCAAAAATATTCTTAACCAGCTACCATCTGTGCCCCTGTATTGTTGTTGCATATCTAATTTTAATGTAAAATCTTGCATTTATCCTCTTAACTCCCTTTATGTCATCTTTAATACTCGTTTCCTGAAGAGGAGCAATTAAGCTTCTTTAATCATTTCACACTATTAATACCCCCACAGTCTTGAAATCAGTCTAGTAGCCCTTCTTTGAACTTACCATAGAGCTGTTATATCTTCTTTGTAACATTAAAATCAAAAGTACATATGATACTATGTGTCTTAAACATAAGAGATTAAATATAAACTCTTTATCTTGTAGCTTTTGCTGTATAATTTAACATCCTGTTAACACTCATAACTATTTGTTTGCAGTCTCTGTTTGTTGACAGTGTTGAACCAACCAAGCCTCCTACATTTTTCTCACTAGAGGTATTCCAAGGTTTTTCACCCCCTTGGGGTTACTGTGTTTCATGTTTTTTTTTACTGATTATAAAACCCTTGTTTCACTTTATCATTCTGGGATTTGGAATGTTGCTTGATGTGAGGTAAACTTTACTTAAACTTAAATTGTTACAATTGCTACCTCATACATAGTATTCTTATAATATATTAAATAATTTTTCATAGAAAATGTACCCATTTGAGTGTCAGTGTAGTTTCATGCCCCATGTTTTGTGCTTTGATTCCACTGGCTGTCTTTTGGAATTCTTACGAAAATTGTGTACTAGCTAGGCTAGTAGCACTTATTTAAGGCTGGTGCCTCTTCCAAATTTTATGCTTCTAGTTATGTTTTCTAGACTAGCTGGATGAATGCATCTGGAATGTATGCTTTTATGGGAAGGTTGTGTTGTAGTTGTTCCATTTTCTTATATGGGGATTTAATTTCTAACTTAGTTTTCACTTTAGTTTGCATTTTAAAGCTGTTGTTTTTGGCTATCATCTGTATTATTTATGTGACAACATTTTGTTCTCATGTTATCAAATTTACATTCTCGTTATTGAAGGATTTATATCAGTGATATTATTAATTTACCTGACATATAAATATGGCACCATGTAACATGTTCAGTATCCATCAGTGTACATTTTGTGCAACAAAACTCTAATATTAGTTAGCTTGTTTATCTAGTAGGCCCTAGAGTTGGATTTCTCTGGCTTTGAGGTCTGTTTTGTTCTTTTGATCACTGTGATACATTGACTTCCTGGTTTTAACCTCTGGCATGTCCCTGGCTTTTTCTTTCAGTTTTTTTTTATCTTCCCACAGTTTTGCTTTTTGCTCACAGTAATCCCTGGGCATCTGTTTAGTGTCTTTAACAATATGGCTGTGTATGTTGCTTAATCAAAAAACTCTAAAACACAAACATCCCCATTCAAATATTTGTTAATAGCCCTGTTATATACCTGTAGTAAATATGTCTCTAATTTATCTTTATACTTACTTCCTCTCATTTACTTGTGTTACATATTATTATACAGTTTTTAATTACTAGTTAATGGACATACCACCTTTTTATTTAAAAGAACAAACTTTATTAGTTCCCAGTCTTTAGTAATTTCCCGGATATGCAATGGTTTCTTAGAAATATATATAGTATTATTCGCTCAACACTCTTAGATAAAATTGTTCTTTCCAAGTGATATATTTGGTTTCAGCTTTTTTTATCCTAGCAGTCTATCTCTCTTTTTTTGTTGTTTTACTAATAAATAGTGCTAAATATATTTTAGGTGTATTACTATGGATATTGTGACTGTCGTCTCTTAATTGCAAGTAATTACTGTAAATAAAATGCAATTTTATTAGCAGTTGATATGGTAACCTACCTGCAGAAAATATGTTCAAGCCATTGCTAGAATTTCTATGAATTATATGTTTCTAAGATCATTATTGGTATTTTTCCCCAAGTAGAAGTGTAAGCTTTTGATTTCTAGCAACCAAACTGCTGAATCATGCAACTGAAATTCTTTTTGTTGGCAGCACCGGGTGCTGCTTCAGTTGGAACAATCTGAAAGCATATAAGCAGATAAATAAGATTTATTGAGAATAAAAATGGATGAGGTAATGACATTTACTTATTAATCTGATTTCATTTCTTCAGTAAGAATCGCTAAAGTTTAATCCTGAAGAATGACAGATTAAGAAAGTTAAGGTAAGATATGATTATAGAAATGATAAGATCTTAAATAATTAGCTAAGAAGACATTTTTAAACATTTTACAATTGTGAAAGAATAATAAAATAATAAATGTAATTACTTATATGTAGAGAAATGCAATACACTTTGAATGACTTTTAATGTCTAATGTGTGAAGCTATAGTTTAAGTATGAAATGATGAAATTTAAAAGATAATAATTCATGCTATGAGACTTTAAAAATGATAATTAGGAAAAGAGGGAAATCTGTTTAGAAACATAACAGTGAATGGAGTGCATTAAATAAATAGAGGTACTGGAAAAATTCCCTGTAAATGGTTCAGACATCTGCATTTCTGCATCTGAAACTGAGATTCAGCATTGATAGCACTGAATGGTAATTTATTGTTGACAGGCAACTGAGTGATATATCTGAGACTCTTGAAAGGTTGTTGTATTAGACCAGCAGGAAGTTACATACTTACTGGGAATATGTTAATTTCATTTACAGTTTTGCTCTTCCTGGACTGGCACCACTGTCTTGGGGTTGTTCTTGCTTTGTGTTCATGCTTCTGCCATAGATTCTAGCTTCTAGCTTGATAAATGAATATCTTAAAAAATAGCATTTTTTGTTTTAAGGCTAAATGCAAAAACACATTAAAACGTTAAAACAATGTTGATATAGAAATACATCACTATACTATATACACATGCACACATGCATATACTGTATATACACAGTGAGAGTGAAAGTAAGAATGTTGTTAATTATGTTTTTATGTGATTAAATATTAATATAATTGAATAGTATAAATATATTAAGCTAAGACCAGCAGCCAAAGGAAGAGAGAAAAAGCAAAATTTACTGACTACGCAGAAATTATCTGCTCTTAAATAAACTACTCATCCAGACCTTCCCTTAGAGCTCTAACAATGAAGCGCAAGCACAATGTAAGCAATATTTCATGACTCTTGCAAACTTATTATATTTTATCTGTCATTGGTGATAACTCTGAAATCCTATTCCAGTACCCAGAGGTATAACCCGATCAAATCGTAAAAAATGTAATGGGTAAAAGGGCTTAGTATTAAAAAGTAATGTTAAACGTTTCATCAGCAGCTCAAACAAGGATTTGCTATTTTTCTTGCTTAACCTTTCATTAAACATTTGAAACTGAAGGAACTAATGACAGATCACTCCAGATTTTGTGGGCACTATAGTAATGTTATTTATCCTGTAGGTAAAAAAAGACTAACATGTTATTATATTGCATGTTTTAAGGAAAAAAATTAATAGGTCCTATAATGTAATAAAATAAAGAAGAATCATGAGCCATTGTTACATACAGTATAAACTTCAAACATGGATATCTTTTATTTACAAAAACAGGTGGAGCCCCCACATACCCTGTTCAATGCATCATGTCAGACTGAATAAATCTAACAGAAAGATTCATTTAATCAGTTAGGTTAATTTACATATAATTACTACAAAGCATGTCAGACAAACCAATCAGCAAACAGATAAACAGTATAGTCCAGAAACACACCTCTGTATTAAGTATGATATAACTTTTTTAAATAATGATTTTTTTAGTCCTGGTTAAAAGAAATAAGACTTGTTATATGTAAACCATTATCAGAGAACAACATATAAAGTTAAATGTTATATAACAGATAGGTCTTACTCCTTCCCCAACTTGTAAAGACCATTGAAGACAACAGGATAGGGAAGGAAGACAAATATACTGACTCTTGATTTACCTTCAAAAGCATTGAATGTTAATTGGCTAAAGATAAATAATATGGAGCACAACGGTTTTGGAATGAAACGCCAGACATAAGTGAGAAGATGAGGTAATTGGAGGATACATTAAAAAAATAATTAAGGTGTGGCAAATGAGGTATTTTGTACACATATCACTCATGAAAAGTGACTTGAAATAAAAGACAACACTGTGATCATACGGTACTTCAAGAATATTAAAAATACATAAAGCCGTATAACACTAAGACATTGGTTGGATAGTCAGCAATTAGGCTTCAGTAATACTATATTTCAGTAAAGTTAAAAAAGCATGAATCACATTACATGCTTAAGAATTTACAGAAGCTGCTACAAACACATGTGTAGCTTCAAACAATAAGCAGTATGACCATGGAGTTACAAATCTGGGAGATTGGATGGAGTGCTTTATTGAATGTTAAACTGAGGAAATGGATGGGTTGATAGGATTGATCAGCAGAAGCATTTTCCAAAAACATTTATTTGTTGATAAAGGTCTTCTTCTAATTGGGTAAGATACAAGACAGGAGGCAAACAATACTAGGAACATGAAATGAGAGGGACTTTTATCAAATTCAAAAATGTTTTGAACAAATATTTTCAGTGTAGATTAATATGGTACATTCCTTTTCTCATCGCTGTGTTTGCCACTAGTGGTGCTTTGATGTCTTAACTTCTTTTTTAGTGTGCAATAATTGTATGCTATTTACATACAGTGTACATATTACATGTGTCTTGCTAGAGAAGCTGCCTAAAATGGTACATTCCACAATGCATAGTGTTGACATGCTTAGCTAGTATATCACTGTGATACTATTAGGCTTTAAGCCCTAACACAACTTACATTGTTGCCTTAACTGTATTACTTCACTAATTTAATTTGTTTCTAGCCAATGCAAGTTTAAACCACAATACTTTTTCTTCTTTTTTTTTATCATGCGAGTTACACATTTGCCCCTGTGTTATTGTTGTTATTTAAAAGTAAAGAATACTTTGTTCTTCTTGAAATGGCCATAGACGTGTTATTCAGTGAGTTCTCTAAACATTCTGTCAATCATGTCTGAAGTAAATGTGTAGTAAGGCATTAGTGGAGCAAGAATATATGAATCATTACTTTATATTTAAAACAAAGCTTCTGTTTTCTAAATTGCTGAGTTTTACTTCAACTTAGATCCGGCAAATGACAAAATGTCAAAGCACAATGCTTTTCTGCCTCTCTGGAACTTTCATTAGTTGCAGGGAAATAACAGACAAGACCAGAGTGATTGTGTAGGAACAAACTCTGCTTAATTATCCATTTTATTTAGTTTTCTGGGTTTTTAGCAAGAGGCCGTGGCAGCTTCAACTTTCTTCAAGAAATCAAAGGTGGAGTCTAAAAGTGAGTTTACAGTTGCTGTCACATATATCCTAGAAAAGGTGGGTTAAAACAAGGCTAAGTCCTGTTTTCACTTTATATGCTGAACCTTGGCATTATAACTAGAAACCATAAAATCTGCTTTCACATGTATGCAAGTGATAAACAGCTACACCTTTCCATTAGACCAAATGAAGTTTTAACATTTGTGTCCTTAATTAGTTGTGTCAACAAATTAAAAGATTAGATGAGCAATAACTTAATGTCTTTAAATACTGAAAAAACAGCAATGTTATTAGTTGAAGGAAATAAAACAGACAGCACCCAAGTTCTGCTAGTTTTTAACTCAGTAGGCCTACGCATTAGTTTTTCTGAGTCAGCACTTAAGTCAGGTTTTATCTTTGACACCTGTCTTTTAACAAACATGTTTTCTAAGTATGGAGGATATAGAGAAGTTAATTTATACATTTGTTTCTAGTAGAATTGATTAGTGCATTATTCACATGCTGTACAAAGCATTCTATTTGTATCTTGCATATAACGCTTTAAACTTACTTACTTTTTCAATATATACAATATGTACTGGTGTACATGTTATGACATTAAGACTTTGATCTATTGAAGATTCTACAATTAATTAAACAACAGTAGGAGGTCTAGCTTTTAGCTACAATGCCTAAAGCTATGAAATGACCTGCCCACTTGTGTAAGGAATACCCTATTGATCTCAGCATTGAAAGCTAGGCTGAAGACCCATTACTTTAGTCTAGCATACCATGTTTATAGATGCTGATTTGCAGATTATATTGCAGCTATGACTGTTGTCATCTGCATAAAAATGCAAATGTGATAATTGGTATGACCTGTTACTGACCATCCTCTGTGCAGTTTCTCTTCTTTGTGTCCTGCAGTGGCCCATGGCACCACAGCTATATTGCCAAGCTGCTACTCCTGCACTTGGAAAGGGACACCAGAGATAACGGAGTTATTTAAATCTAAGGGTACCATTAGACTGCTCAGCACATAGTTGTGTTGTAGAATGCCCAGGAGGGGGTGGGTAGCCAGTGGGCTTTGATTACCAGAGCTGTGACTTTGTCTGACTTTGATTGTGATCGTGAAATGCTTGAGGATATGTATAGATATGTTTTCTTTCTCAACTGCCATATCAATGACCGTAAGCTCAAACTATTGTACTATGCCTAATGTTCCTTATCAGATTCCTTAATAAGCAGGGGAATAATTTCCCTGGTATTCAGATGTGCACAGTACACAAATCTTACCTATCTTTATCAATTATGTTAAATGATATCTTGGAACTATTTTTTGAATTTCCTCTGTAATGCTGATATTGCACTGAGATTTTTCAGGTAAGGATAGCAGAAGTTTTGAGATAAGGTGGAAATTGGCAACATGTTGCATGTTCATTAGTACATCCAAGTAAGAATTTCACTGTGCTCTGTACACATGACAATAATGACCTTACAAATCTATAGACCCCAGGGCTTAATTTATCCAGCAATACTGTCAGGTAGACTTTTTCTTTTCCTCCACTTCTGGCCATTACTCAGTTATAATGTTAATAGACTTATATTGTTCTGTCAGTCAGCTTTATATTTGCTCAGTTTTACTACATGTTCAAACTAATTTGCTCATTTGTATATGTATGCTGATATTTTTTCAATGTTATTTCGTTTTGCATTATAGCTGAAAACCTGTACTTAGTGTAGTGTTATATGAAAACAAGTTAATACTGAAATATGGAAATAACTTGCAGCACAAAAACATTGCAGTCTGCAGAACTGCTGTAGTAAAATAAACTGGGTCAATTTTGTAAAGGGCTATCTGGAAATGTATCTTTTCATTTGCTGTTTTTACTGACCAAATGTATGTGAATTTACTGGGAACTTCCACTGAGATTCTAAGAGTATTTGTCAGTGAAGTTTTACTGAAAATCAGTAAACAGTGTCACAGTAATTGTTATTTTACCAGCATATACACAGAGATTAGAATATAAAGAGTCAAGCACAATCAAATCATATAGTGACCCTGAAGGAATGACAGACATACACCAATGGCTTCTATTATCAGGACTGCCTGCAGCAAAGATAGCAAAGGATGTGCCCATCATGCCAGTGACAAAAACAGGATGAGCCAGAGGCTTTGAGATCACAGGCAGATTTTCTTGAGGTAATGAAAAATGCTTTATGAAGTCAGTCTTGCCTGAAGATAGGAGTGTCATCGCCATTGGATCAGATGATTTCCAGATATAAAATTAAAGTTGGTTTATGGTAGTAGCTGTCAATAAATGTTTCAAATATACTGTAGATTGATAAACAAATACTGCCTTACAGAAATAAATGTACATCAGTTAATTTGCCCTATTGATTTTCTTCAAGACAGCTGAGAACAGACAAATATGGCACTGTTTATGGGAATCCTACAGCTTTGTACTTATAGACTGGAATGGGTAAACTGTCTCAAGTAAGGAAGATGACTAGAGAGAGAGCTTCACTTCCACAGGCTTGGGAAAAATATAATGATGTCTATTTATTTACTAATCCTACAGAAAAGCACAATGATCTTGTAAAATTGCCATTTCCCTTCATCATGTTTGACACCATTTCTATTCTGTACAATGTGCAAGTTTGCTTATTTATTAAGTATAATGGTTCAGAGTGAAAACTCTCAGTGGCAATTGCTGAATCTTTCTAAAGCATAGATACAGTATATATATATATATATATATATATATATATATATATATATATTCATAAATCTTATAAGATTGTTGCTGTGTATTTTTTTTCCATGGGCCATGCTACCTATATGAAGCTAACTACAAATTGAACATTAGCATTTTAAGACTAATTGAGGATAAGGTAGATGATGCTGTAGAATGCCTAAAGGACACTAAAAGTAAATCTGGCCTTAATGTTGCATATGCCTTACCATTGCTACATAGAGAGAAGAATGGGAGGTAGATGTGACATTTTTCCACCGAAGGAGGAACAGCTTATTGCAAGAAAGTGAAGATAAGAGGGAATAGCATTATGTGGTACATTGGAAAGCTGGGTAGCTGCCCAGCTCCAAAGAGTATACTGTATCTTATTTAGGAGGGCACATTTTTTGCTACTTAAATGCATATTTTTCTGCCAATATACTCTTCTTTGTTGTATGTTCACTAAAAACTTGTGTTTATATTTATCTGCTCTTATATAGTAATATGTATGGAATTCTGTGCATTACCAGTAAATGGAATTGTGACAATTTAGCCAGCATAAGCAGTGCATAAGCATTGATCACTGTTTCAGTATCCTTATCTTATTGAGGGTTCTACACAATTTTTCCAATAGCATTACAAATCACACATTTTATCTCTGGCTTTACAAAACAGCTCAATGAAAAAGCATGAAAATAATCCTTCCTTCAAGAGCATGATGTCAAATGATGCAGCAGCCTTCAGTAAATCCTTTTTATGTCTGCAATTTACAACCACATCCTACAGTGTGACACACATTTCTAATATTAAACATATTCCTTGAGTGTTTCCATGGAGACCCCTCTTGCACCTTTCATTTACAGCAGTTTGTATTTAGCCTTACACTGCAGTATTTTTGGATGGACTTTTTAATGGTGTGTGGTAAAAGAGGCATTTTGCTCAATTTAGAGATTAAAAAATGAAAAGGTTGTGGTTCTCCATATAAAAGCAGATTCTGCAAATGTACAGCATAAGATGATCTTATTTTGGTATTTGCAATTTTCAGAAGATACACAGGGCAGACATGTTTTGGGTTTGTTAACAACAATGGTTAAATGACACCATTATTATTTTATGTTATAAAAGTGAAGCCACCTTTTAAATAAGCCTGCTGCACCTACTACAGTAGTTATAGTAAAGCTTATAGAGTAAGTTGAACTTGTACTTCCTACACTGGTAGTGGTCACAGTGTTTCCTACATAAGCAAAACATGTTATATTCACTGCTATCTTAGATTCTTTGAGTCATCAGAGAAGTACTGTTACCAATAAATATGCCCCTTTAAAGGCCAAAGTGAAATCCCTGAAGTGTTAATAATACCTCCATGTTTAAAGTCACCAGCTATGTGAAGCTTTTAGCACTTCCCAATTGTGCATATTTATTCTCTTACATTTGTGAAAAGTCTAGACAGCAAGACTAAGTTAAAATTTTGCTTAGAATGTGCTTTTTCCCTATGACTGTAAACAAGGAAGGATAACTGTAGTGTTTAGGTCCAGATAATGTTTATACTTGCTAAAGTCAATGTACTTTATATTAGCCAACATTTCAAAAAGGACCCATAAATGTAAATATTATAGGTTTATACAATACAATGCAATACAATTTATTTTTGTATAGCCCAAAATCACACAGTCTTTTGACAGCCCCTCCCCACTCCCCCAGCCTTGACTCTCTTAAGAAAAGGGAAAACTCCCAAAAAACCCTTGTAGGGAAAAAAAATGGAAGAAAGAGAGAGATCTCTTTTCAGGTAGGTTGGGTGTGCAGTGGGTGTCAAAAAGGTGGTAAATATAATATAATACAATACACAGAACACAAATAATCCTCAAGCAATGGGGTCATTACTGTCATAAGTACAGAGTACTGTCAAGTTCTTACTTGCATGTGATAATCAACATGCAACACATTGCCATATTGTAATGTGTTTTAACCCCCTAAGGTTTCAGCTTTATATAATACAGCACAATTATTTTAAACAGGACTGCACTGTCTTTGTTCATCACTGTTATTTATCTCTACTTACTGGAACCCAGTTGGAGGTAGGTAACCAGGCAACAGCCTGTAAAGCAAAGACATACTCAAAAGACATGAATACAGAAGCTAACTAGAAAATATGCTTGGTGTCATTGAGAAAGATGTTTTTGGTTACTTTTTGCAGAGGTATCTTCATTTTCACCTTTAGCTAATATAACACTCAAATATGTTATTTTCCTTTTGCTAAATTTTCACACTGAATTTTGTAGTCAGATATAGACAAGAAATAATTATTTGGGGAGCAGGTAGATAGGTAGACACCATACCTGGTACACAGTGGTTCAAAATCCGAGTGTTTATCCAGTGGGACAACAGTATATTCAGTTTACTTTTTTTTCTAATTCCTTAGCACTTTGTGTTTCCTTTTTGTGAAACCCTTCATTTTGCGTTTTATAAAATGAACTGCCATTTTATATATATTTGAGACTCCCTTGTAGTTATTTGAGGGATAGGGCAAAACCATAAGTGAGTATTTACATGGATGGCTAAGATGGGAGAAAGCATTGAATACATTCAATTAAAGTTATTAAATTACAAATTAATAATTTTGTTCTTATTATATATTGGCCTCTACAACCCTTTCACAAAGAAAGTATTATCAAACCTCCCTATGTCATGATGAGCAGCATGCACTATGGTGAATTTGTGTGAGGCTTCTAAAAGACCCACAAAACAGGGCAAGGTCTTCCCTATCATAACCAGAAAAGGTCTCACCCAACGCAACCTAACCTTAGTACTCTACTGACTGGCTTTTGGCCTGTCTGGGGCACAAAAATATTAAACAGACTTATTATTGTCCCAAAATATATTAAAGTATCTTACAAGAAAAATTAAACTGTGAAACTCTTGCTTGTAAAGACCATATGAAACAGGGATTTTTTTATAGAAGAAGAATTTAATAACAAAAATAGAAAAACAGGAAAAAACGGGAAAAAAAGCAAAAAAATATATGCCTATAAGACAAACCATATCAAACAAATCTCAATACACAATCTAATAAAGAGAGTCTACACAAAGAGAAGTCAAAATCCAAGTAAACCAGAAAATACACAATACTCATTGTGCACTTTAAAACATCATATAATCAATAAACAGCTAAAGGACCTGCTTCCTAGCTTCAAATATACAGGATGAAGGCAGTCATTCAGCAGTGCCATCAGGGGGCCTTGTCTCTTTGGGTTTCGCCCACAAAACACAAGGAATGGAGGTGAACACATAGCAGTGTACACACCTAGTAAATAAATGAAAAATAATATTAGCAAAAATATATAATTACAATAGACACATGAAAAATGACACTTTAAAATAAACAAAGAGGGCACAAAAAGGAAAAGAAACACAAGCAAGGGAACAACCCCTGGCTATAACTTAACACCCTAGAGCTGACTTCTGAGGCACAAGTTTTGGGAATCATTTTTTTTGTTTTCTGAGGCCTTGGTTGAAAATCATTTATGCATATTGCTAGGCATGGTGAATTGTTAAAGATAATGAAAATGCATGATGCAAATGAAAATTGATGGCTTTTTTAGGTATTAAAAACTTTATATGGAAACAGTCACTAAAATTAGAGTACTATTAAAATACATCTTTAAATACTAGTTGTACTCAAGTAATTGTAATACTTCTAAATATTTTAAAGACAACTAATTTTGAAAAAAATATTTGCCTGCCTTCTACAAAACTACTGTTTTTTTTTTAATTTTTGTTTGATTTGGAAAAAATCGTGAATTTTGAAAGGTATCATATGAAGATTGATATTTCCATAATTTAATCATTTGCCAATTCAAAATGTAACCTAAACTATGCCATTTTTCAAAGTTCTTATTTCTTAGGTAACTGCATGTCTTCATTAATTATATGATACAGTATTTCAAGAACAGAACAAGTGAAATTCTATTATAGCCCTGCTTTACAATGGCTCCATTCAGACAGTTCAGGATGTATTATGGAAAAGAGATACTAAATATGGTTTACAAAGTATTTGTATGTGACTGGGCTGTTTTGTTAGGAGGAAGATTTCAGCATAGCATGTCTCAAGGTAATATTGTTTATGAATTTAGAACAGGCATCAAGAGAAAATCAAGAAAATCCATGAAAATCATAACACTTAAGCAAACACTTCTTATATTTCTAAATAGCATTTGCCAAAACACATAATTTAAGAGAGGAAATTACTGCAGACAAAGGATGAACATATATTTCCTTTATAACTTTGTAAAGAAGAAGCCATAAACAAAATGTGTCACTCTGCTGTTTATAGCAGCATTCTTTGTGTTTACTCCACATCCGTTACCAAAGCACATTGTTAAGTCTAAGTAATTTTAGCAAAAGACAGTAGTTAGAGTCTATGAAACACTGAGTTCACTTTTTACCAGTAGTCCTTGTCTTGGCATATTTCCTTTTCTGGTGTTACTTCAGAATCATCTTAAGTCATTTCCATTTGAAATCCTGCAGGTGGCAGACTCTTACAGTTTCTGACTTTAGTAGAAGTGATATTTTCCATGCTGTGTAATGCTCATTTGGGTTGGTCTATCTAGAAATTAGTAAGACAGGAATATTAAGACAGCCGACATGACTTGTGCTGTGAAGGAAAACTGTTGGTAATGTGTAAGCTGAATTTCAGAGTGGATGCTACACTAATTTGATAATAATGTTACAGGAGGCCAATTTTGTTTTATTGACTATTCATTTAACCTTTCTAAGCCTTGAAATTAAAATGAATTGTTTTACACAAAAGGAGTGAATGGAAGAGGAGGATAGATGTATCTAGGAATGATCCTGTTAAGGTATTAAGTGCTAACCACTGCAGCACAATGCCGTTCACCAGAGTTTCAATACTACACAAATACTGCATACTGCATATTTTTAATATTTGGATTTTTTTTATTTTTGTGAGGAGAATAAAATTTAATTATTCAGATAAAATGATGTACTGTACCAAGAATTAAGTTATTCAACACATAATGTGACTTACTTTTTATTCCCAGTAAGGAAACAAGAATGTAATAACTTTTCTATGCTTAGAACCCTAAATATATTAATCTTTTTTCTGTATTCCATCTTGGTGCTAGCAGGCTCTGTGTATCTTTCTCATTGTTTTCTCATTGTCTTCATATGAATGTTCGTATTTAATATGCTATATAGCGTATTTTAAAATTAGACACACATTTATAATGCTGTGCCTTTAAAATTCTGTCAGATATCTGCCAATAACTGCCCATTGCTCTTTCTAAAGGTCAGACTAGCTGTCCTCCTCAGTACTCCCTTTGAGACTAAAAACATACTGCCCTCTAGCAGTAACTTCAAAAGCCATCATAGGAGTCTCCCTGTCTATTCCAGGATTTTGTTAGTATATTCTGGTCAAAGGTGATTTCTTTACATAGGTAGAAACTATCACACACTATATTTAAAGTCCAGTTAATTCTACATACTGTGCTTTCTGTCTGGGTCAGCACTTGCAATACTGACTACACCCTGCCTGCCTGTGAGTTGGTATTGCATAATTTCAGCAGCTGGCTCTAATATCCCCAAGTCATATGTTTTAGTCTAGGGCCTTATTAAATGACCTGGTAGCATCTGCCTTTTCGCGACTCTGACAGTACCAATTGTTAATCTTAATTTTTGGTACAACTAGGTAAATGTTCTTAATTTTTTTCTGTCTTAAATTATTTTCTTCTGACCATTCTAGCTTTCGGGTTGTACAGTTTCCAAGATTGTGTTTCCAAACATCTTTAAGGCATATAGTAAATATGCTCTCTTTATGGATAGTTTTTGACCTTTTTTTGCTATTTCTCATTTGGCTATGAATTTTGCCTCATGCTTTGATTTCTGGGGGAAATTTGCATTTTTTCCCCATGTTCATGTGAGTTTGCTTCTATTGATTTGTGATTCCATACAGTGTTGGTGGGTGTGGCTGCAGGACGCCACCCTGGTTAAGCTGACCAAAGCCAACACCAAGAATTCAGCATTCTTAAATTATTCCCAATTGCAGTTTTTTCTAGAATAAATAGCTATAAAATAAGGAGTAGCAGCAGTAGCATGCTGTTGACTAAAAAGAGTATAAAATTGAAAGTGACACTTTGTACAGTAGTCTAATGCAATGCTCCACACATCTCGCCCAGATATCTGATTAACATTAAATCATTCTTTTACTACCCAGCAGTCCTTTTAGTTGACATCATCTCTAAAAGCACTGATACAAATGTACATTGCTTCCTCCTGGTGGCCTCAGTCATTATTGCAGCAGAAACTTCTAAAATCATTTCACACAACCTTTATACCTTGTTGGTTTATTTAGCCGTGGCACCTGGTTATTTGGATTTACTGATTCTCCAGTAGAGGAAAAATGTACTCCTTTACAATATGAGAGAGGGGTAAAGCTGTGTATAATATGGTAAAGATAGTGATCCATCAAGCAGATCCTTCTCATTTATGTTATTTTATCATTGGCAACATAATTGTAAAGCAGATGTTGTAAATCTTTAATTTACAGCATCAAAATTCTGGAATACCATCACATTTGACTTGACTCAGATAGGATTTCCTCCCAAGCTGTGCAGATGAATGACCAGTTGTTAATGAATGTGCCTTGCCCATCCCTGCTCCAGCTGTGTTGATTTTGGTTACATCTGAATGTCAAAGCCCTTTGCAATAATTAATTTGTTAGAACAGATTTGTATTTTTATGGCCAGAGCCGCACCAAACTCTGAATTGTTTGAAGTACAAACAGCTGGTGTGTGGATGTTTAGGTCATCAGACAGGTGGGCTCTGGTTTTGCAGTTTTGGGAAACAAAATGATTTTGTGAAAAGCCAGTTACTTCAAAAACAAAAACAATCTGAATTTTTATCTGCGTACTTGTGGTACATTCTTGTGTTCACACCCAATGTAGATACCCAGGATTCACTGCAAAAATATGAAACTATAGAAGATCTTTGTTAGCTTAAGTTGTTTTTCTGTTTAGTGCATGGCCTACAGCATGGCAGTTATCTTGAGAATTGCACATTTGAAAATTCGCTGCCAGGGCTTTTTTATGTTGCTCACATCAGCTGAACTTCTTTTCATGTTACTAAGCATTTGGTGAATAAAAAATTAATCATATCAGTGCTGTTCCCACTCATATTTCTCATTGAATCTCATCTGAGAGTTGAGTGTATGACTTGTGGCCACCACCCAAAAGTGGAAATGGCTGTCACAGACTAGTATTTCTAGCTGACCCTTGACTTCTTTCTTGTCTTTTATTTCCTTCATTTTTGCACTTTAGTGCACAAGGTCACTTCTCAGCACATCTCTGACCACTTATTTCCCTGGCTCATAATAAACATCATGCCATGCCAGTGTCCCATTACACACTGAACGAAAAAAGGACACAGAGAGAAATGAATTGATTGGTGCACTTCATCCATGTCAGGTTAACGGTGCCCTGTGTGATACAGCATAGAGCCTGCTGTGATGTACAGTTCAGTAAACTGGGGGCACAGTCTTGGATCTTAAGAGATACACACTTCATTTTTGGACACCATGTGTTATGGCACTTCCCAAAAGGACAATTCAGTAAATTGAGACATAGCAAGAGTTGTACTAGCCATTGTACTTTAACTTTGTAAATTATCCTGCAGTGGTGTTTAGTGTCTACAAACAAATACTTTTTATTTAGCCTCCTTATATACTGGATACCATACCAAATATCTTAGAAGTACAGATGCATAATATAACTTTTTATATTACTTTTTTACAGTTGGAACTCAGGCACCATAAATGACTTGGTCAGGGTCACACAATGGGCGAGATGTAAACCAGCAATCTTGATTAGTGACATTTTTTTGGCTAATTTTTGTCTCTTTGTGAAAGCATGATGCCTTGTATGATGAATTAATCATTTAAAAATGTAGATTCTCTCAGCTTTATAATTTTGATTCATTTGCCTTTAAAGATGAGTTACTGATGTGTCATTTCATTGTGGAACCATTTGCAGAACTGTTACTGAGTGGCTGTGAAAGGTAGTAGAAAATGTATAAAAAGCAGCAAATATTAAAGCCTGCTAAAAGCCATTGGTGTGATGTGGAGCATGAGTTGCTAATATCTTTGTGATCAGTACCATTTACTGGTAACCCAAAAAGCCAGAAGGGACTTCCCAAAGCTGAATACTGGCAAAATTATTTCTCTTGCTTTCAGAAGGTAGTGGCAGACACTAAATAATTACAAGTCATAATACATTTTTCCAGACCTAAAGACTTTAATTATTTTCTGTTTGTTTTATGCAGAAATTATTTTCTATTTTAATTTTTATCATAATTAGAGTTCAGTAAAATTGTGACTTGCCTTTTACACTTGCCTTATTCCATTTGGGAAAAGCACTAGATAAAATAAAGCTGGATTGACTGATGATTATGATGTGAGAGACATGCCTTGGAGGCCAAAGTATGCAAAAATAATGCATTTATTACATAAAGAAACACAAGTGGGAAACTAACAAATGGAGAGGAGTGAACACATAAACTGAATAAAAATAACAATCATACCGCCTCTCTGGGATCTGTCACTTAGTTGTGTCGCTGAACCACTTTCCTAACACAATGACCCACAATAAATCATACTCGATTATCTTTTACCACCTATCCCTTTATTGGTCTCCCAGAATCCTAACCTCTTTTTCTCCTGCCAGTGACCACTTGCCTTTGTCAACTTCCATCTATCTTAGGACCCATATGACATCCTCTTGAGGTGGATTTAAATTTCCTCTTGGCATCACTTTTAATTTCAATATCGTTAATTGGTCTATAAAACTATAAAGATACCAAACCATATTTCAGTGTAGCAGCTTCTGAAAGCTGGAACCCTTCTCAGCTCTTAGGCTGCCATACTTTCAAGGACAACACAGTCCTATTCATTCTGATCCTAGAACATGTGGTGCCACCTAACTAGCTTACAAAATGGAACACACCTCTGGTTATCCCAGTTTTATAAAAGGACATCATTGTCCGACTTTATCACTTCTCATGTGATGCTTTTTATCATCCTGGTACAATTTTACCTGATCCCTCCAAGGTGGCATTCCTCTATCTTTTCTAATGCCTTTTTTTCTGCTTTTCGCTGTCCTTTGATAATTATTTTTGTGGCAACCCTTCAGAGTTTCTGCTTCATTTAATTTACACTAACATATAAATACTCTCTGGGTGGAGTTTGCAACATCTCCCTGTGTAATTGTGGGTTTCTTCCATGTGCTCTGGCGTCCTCCCACAGTCCAAAGACATGCAGTTTAGGTGGTTTGGTGACTCTAAATTAGCACTAATTTGTGTGCGTATGTTCCCCTTTGATGGACTGAAACCCTGTCCAGCGGAGTGTTACTGCTTGCGCCAAGACCCACATGGCGTAGCTCAAGAATAAGCAGGCTTACAAAATAGTATGTATGGTATAAATAAAATAAATACATATTTTACTACATAGTTCTTGATTTACACTATAGGCTTTTCTGGTTAGCCTCATTTGCGGATAACTACCCTGAATTGTTTTGACACCCAGAAAATCTGAGCTCTCCTTTTGAGCCACTTTACTTGAGTTGCTGCCAGACATCAACGAGCCTTTTGCTACTGAAGGTCTATCTATATTCCTGTAGAGGACACCTATGCCAAATTAAGCAAGCAGAAGTGTCTTAATGTAGGCAAGTGTGGTGGTCTCGATTGTGTAATAAGATGGATTTGGGTTCTGGTCTTTGAGGTCAAACTGCTGATGATATGTATGATACTACTATGATGAGTATGAGGAGGAGAAGGCAGTGCAAAGCAAGATATGGATATTAATCAGAGATATTACAGCCACAGAAAATGGAGAAATGTCATTCAGGAAAGCCCTCCCTGGGCAAACACACTAGGTTACAACTGCATCTTATACCTGTCCTACTTATGACTGAAACTGTAACATTTTTTTAAAGATTTTTTTTTTTCAAAGTTAGATTAAGTGACTGGATTTTTTAGTCTTGACTTTTGCAATGTGTAAATAATAAGGAAAATATCACATTATTAGGGAGGATTATGAGTAAATTGCTTCCTGAGAGAAGCCTTATTCTTGATAAGAGATGTAACAATATTTGTATAGTATAGTGAAAATGTTTTTTTTACTATTTTTTCACATAAGGCTGAGAGAGTCAAGTATTTTTTTGTTTTAACAACTGCTGCAGTATAAGCAGTCCTGAAACGCAAATTTATTATAGGTTTAAAAACACTATGGGTAGAATGCTCAAATGAGAATGCATTGTTTATACTGGATAGGAATGTTTGTAAGTGCTGCTGTGTTTTGGTATATTTATATGATTTCCCACATTTGGGCATGCTTATGTCTTTGCACACAAGTGGGTAGCAGAAATGTATGTCAATACTTGTGTGTGTTCACATGAACAGGAATGTAAACATATGTGGGCATGTAAGCAAGTATGTGTGTCAGCAGACTTGCTTCTATTTGTACGTATAATTTTACAAATAACCGTGTATGAGAATTTCTGCATTATATAAAAATGTATTTGCATTTGCATATGCAATGTCACATGTAAGTGTATGCATTTATTTGTGAGCATACATGTCTAAGTTCAGTGTGCATATGCTTGCATGTTTGTGTGCATAGGAGTGTCTATAAATGTTGTGTCCCCAGTGGTGATAATAAATTCTAAATGTTCACCTCTGGCTGGGGGAGCCTCTGACTGTACTTTAACCCCATAATAACACCCTTAAGGAGCATGTCCGCAGAAACCAACCTTTGCTTGGAATAGATGGTGTCTGCAGAAGAAGGTCCTGGAGTGACAAGTTTATTAACAACAGTGTGCCCTGTTTTGTGTTACCTGCTTACTCAAGCTTTCTCTTTCCTCAGCAAAGTGGTGTTTTCATTTTTTTTTCCTTTCTGCTGAGTCCACCAGCTATCTTTTTATTATCAAGCCACCATATGACATAGAGCCTTTATGTTTTCAAATGCTGAAATGTGCTGAAATAGCAGCCCCTAATCGCTCGGCATTAGGCTTTGTTATGTTGAGTATTAGCAGCAAGAATGAATGGCTGGAGAATGAGAAAACAATTCTGTCTCATAAATGCCAACACCAAGCAGAGCCCATTCAGGGATTCTGGCAAGCTGATGATTTTTCAAAGGATGTCCATTTTATATTTATTGTGAGCACACTATGGTGGATTTAGGCAGATATAAAGGATGTCAAGCTTAAAGCAACTGAATCATTTGTAAGCAACCAATGGGAAAAATCCCCTTCCTGTTCAAAAATCGTGTTCTTTTGAGGAGCCTAAAGCATCCAGCTGGACTGGTTGGGCACTGCAGGTGTTCCTCAAGCCTCTTTACTCAGTTCATTTATAGATTTTTAATGGCTGCACTACATATTCTTGGTCCTCTCATTTGCAGATGCTTCATGTTAAAAACATTTGCTCCTGATAGTCAGCCCTGTGTGAGCAGCTCTTTTTGGATGTACCTCATACATGCATAATCTTTAAGTTAGTGCTTGCAGCGTGTTATTTTTTGAAAATTATCATAAGTACAGCCATTTTGGTAATAATGAGAACCTTCAATCTGATTCCCTGAATCATCTTGAATTCTTTCAATTATTTCATGCCTGCTGCAGAGACTATGTAACCAGCCAGCTGGCTACAAAATATTGACCTTTAATTCCATCCATCCATTATCCAACCTGCTATGTCCTAACTACAGGGGCAGGGGGGTCTGCTGGAGCCAATCTCAGCCAACACAGGGGGCAAGGCAAGAAACAAACCCCGGGCAGGGTGCCAGCCTACCGCAGGGCACGCACACACACACCAAGCACACACTAGGGACAATTTAGAATTGCCAATGCACCTAACCTGCATGTCTTTGGACTGTGGGAGGAAACCGGAGCACCCGAACACAGACACGGGGAGAACATGCAAATTCCACAAAGGGAGGACCCGGGAAGCGAACCTCTCCTAACTGTGAGGCAGCAGTGCTACCCACTGCACCACCGTGCCACCCTGGCATTTAATTCATTTAATGTATTCAATGTCTCCTTGGTGTTTTCAGCTTGAAGCCTAATCCCTGCTACTTCTTCCTGTGAGTTGTTCAATACCTTTTTATGCCAACATTGTGTTGCTATTTAGCTGTACATGAACACTTGTTCAGCCCTATGGTGACCCCTGTCGTTGGAACTTTATGCCAGGATGAGGCTGTAGACCTTCTTTTTCTGTATTTTCTTTTGACAACTATAATTCCTGCTTGAGTACAGTGAAATTAAGCATGTGTCATTTAACTTCAACCTTTTAATTGACTCTTTTGTGAACCATTTTTATTTTTTGTGATGAATTATGTTTATACAGTACTTTTGTCTGTCTACACAGTTTTAAATATTTACATAGTACTTCCTTTTATTTCACTTGTGGACTATTGTACTATATCTGCAGTACATTTTTACTCTGGTTAAACTTTTATCTTGTGAATTTTCCTGTAATGGTGATTGCTGTGAGAGTACTATATATAAACTGTGAGAGTACTATATATACATTCTTTGACTGGATTAAGGCAGTCCTTTTTAGAATAAATATATCAATTAAATTGTAAATGGAAAGAAATTTTCCTATATGTTTACTAAAAAATATGTCAATAATGATTTTAAGTATTTTACTACATTTATAGACATTTATGTGAAAAAACATATATTTCTCTGTTATATAAAAAATCTTGGGACGAGACGAGACTTTTTCAGAGAGATGAGACGTGACTTTCTCAGAGAGACACTTCACATCCCGCAAGACAAAGAGTAGATGACAAAGTAGAATGTCGTAAAGAATTCAGAAACATTGGCGCGATTCACATGCAGAGCAGGGTAGATATAATGGAAGTACGAAAATTTGAAAGTCTCCAAAAATTGACAAAAAAGATCGCATTAGCTCAAACAAATGGAAATTAATACTCAGTGAAATAAAGGAACAGCAAAAAGAGATCAAATATATTGTTCGGATTTAAACTTTAAGTCGGAGACTTGTAGATCATCTAATTCGTGTTGCCATCAGGGAAAAGTAGTGTTTCTTCCCAATGAAGAAGCGTATCCGCTAGAATGAAAAGATTTGTTGTTTGGTGAAAGTGAAATCCACATACGCTGTGATGCTTGGGTCACAGAGATGCAAACATACACAGGAGATTTTAGAGACAGAAACGTTATTCAGACACTTCAAACAAACATAAGTCTCTTTCAGGAGTGAATCGAGCTCCGTGTGTAGTCGAAGGGGACAGTTCTGTCTCTCAATTAAAAGAATAAAGGTGCACCTAGGGAGCGGGACTCCCAACAGGAGCAGAGGATGTGTGGGGGAGAAGAGAGACAAGGCAGTGAGATAAAAGGAAAGCTGCTGTACAGGCTTTTAAATGTTTGAAGCGCCACGTGAGATTGGTTGGCGAGCGAAGCAAGTAGGGGGCATCGCCCCCTAGTAATATATATATATATATATATACCGTAAATACCCTCATATAGGACGATACCATGTATAGGACACAGTGGATTTTTGACCCTACAAACCATGGAAAAACCTGTGTACCTGTTTATAGGACGCATCCTGATTTTGAGTTACAGGGGTACTAATTAAAAGCTGCTGCCACCAGCGTCAGTGATTGTATCCATGCGTTTGTGTTAGGCTGGAGTATCTCTGAACAACAACAAAGAGCGAGAAACATACCAGATGGCGAAAATGACGTATCGGTGACGTGAATATTCAAAATAAAACAATTTCCAAACGTTAGAATAAGGCATACAGGTGGATGTATAGTAAAATGAGCTTTCAAACGCTGTGTCATTCTCCAAAATTGATACCAGTATTAGCGACGCTACACCTGAAAAATACTTTAATTTGAAATGGTGTGAAATGCCAGTGCGGGGGCAACGGCTAATCGCGCGCGGACTGAGGCATACCCCGGTAGCTACAATTGCAGCACTGCTAACCGACTGTTGCTTGAAAACAAACCTTGAAATTCAAATTGGATTCAAACCACTTCTCTCTGTCCCCGTCACACAGCCATCGAAGGCGAAGGAGAGGCACTGACACGCGCACACGATCATAAAGTCCAATATCCCATTACGTAGTTTTAAAGATAGCTGTTCATTATTACCCAGTCAACATGGTGAAGACAACACGACAGAGCTATACTGCAAAGTTTAAACTGGAAGTGATCACGTACACGAAAGAACACGGGAACCGGGCAGCTGAGTGGCAATTTGGTCCGACAGAATGCGTAATCAGAAAATGGAGAAAAGCCGAAAGTACCATCAAAGAAATGCGAAAAGTAAAGAGGGCGAACAGGGGCTCGAAGGCTCACCACCCTAACCTGGAAAAGGCACTCATTAAATGGATTGAAGATACCCGTCGAGACTTCCTGGGGGTCAGCACCACTATCGTTCGTTTACAGGCTCTAAGATTGGCAAAAGAGCAAAACATCATAGAATTCAAGGCATCGATGAACTGGTGTCTGAGATTCTTTGGAAGAAATAAGCTTTCAATAAGCTTTTCAATCAGCAACATGTTAGACGACATTCTTTGGATGGACGACAATGACGATGACCAAAAGGAGGAAGAGCTGGACTATCATGATGACTGTATAGCACAACAGGAGAGGAATTCTTTGTTTAATGAGGACAGTGATGACGAGGATAAATATTGATGAATACGGTATTGTAATTTGAAATTTTTATAATAATTTTCTGATATTATACGGTAATAAACTAGCCAACCCGCGGCGTAGCATACGCCGCATAATTATTTATTGATGACTGAACACTTCTTGAAAGACACAGTTGTCCAAATGGGGTGGGTTTGAGGATATTACTGTGAGTGAAAAGATGGAACTCTGGAGAGAGCAACATATAATTTTCCGTGACTGAAAACTGGTTTTGGCAGATACAGGCATATGTTTTTGAAAGTTTGTCCCTGTGACTTACCGTATTACGTAATTGTCATCGCAAACAGCAGTCTAACAGGAAATTGTCTGTGTGTAAAAGTAAAAGGCAAATTTGAATCTGATGGGGTCAGGGATATCCGGGGAATACGGTAAGGACAGTTTGTGAGGTATCAGCTGCGATAGTTTAATACTCCATAACAGTCTCCATACAACAGTGTAGAATTAGAGTCTTAGCCTCTTAGCTAGGTCCTTATTATATTATATTCATATTATATTCATTGCTTATATAGGAGCCTTACAGTGTGAGATTTATTTATTTTGTCCCGACACTTGGCATCTCATGTTAGTAACCAGTTCGTCAATATCAGGCTTGAAATGTTGTGCAGCTGCAACTTTTATGAGGGATGAAAGGTGCTCGACGGTAAGTGTTGAGCGATGTGGGGTTTTGGTAGCTTTCATTAACGAAAATAATTGCTCACAAAGGTAAGTGCTTCCGAACATTGACAGTACTCTCAATGCCAACTTACGGATCTGCACATACGAGGGTGGCAGGTAAGCATACAAGCCTGGCACACCAACTTTGTTGTATTTTGCCTTCAGAATAGAATCTGACTGCACTTCAATCAATTCCATTTGGATATTCTCAGGCGCATTCTCAACGTTGTAAGAGAACAGCGCAATGTTTGTGTGAACTGAAATCACGAAAATGCTCAGTAATTCAAGTTGGAAAACAAATCCTCCAAAAATCAAATTTGACTTTACTAAGTTTACTTCAAAGTTTATATTGTAAAATAAGCCGATATGCAAAAAGCCACCTGACTTACAATAATTTTACAAACTCAAAATCACAAAAATATGTTAATAAACAACTCACCAACTTCTCGCGTCCACTTCAGATCTTCAGCTGTAGTCTGCGCTAACTGTTCGTTACAATACTAGCACAAAATTACATGAAACTAGAGCAAAAAAAACGTGAAAATATGCGGGCTATTACTACTCATGATGGTCAGTTCTGCCCAGTGGCCAGTCTCAGCAGCCCAGTCAGTAGTGTAGCCTTAGCAGGGGCGGCTCTAGGCTTGTGGCGGCCCTGGGCAGAGAAAGAATCGGTGGCCCCTTCGCCTGGCAATGTCAATACGGTATCTTATGCACGGCGGATGGCCACATCCGTTGCGGACACTGCATAGCCGCCTCGTGCTCATGACACACTTCTATATACGCGTGTCCATAACTTGAAAACCAAGTGGCGGCCCATGATATTCTCATTACGGCAGAACGTTATAATACTACATATAGCTTACTGCTCCGACTCTAGTAAATACAGCCTACTAATTAACAAGAAATACAATGTTTTTTGGCCACATTGCCGTCAGCTGTGTCGTTATTTTCTCTTTCTGTTTTATATTCAATATATATTGGGGTGGCGGCCCCTGGGATTTGGCGGCACTGTGCAGGTGCACAGTTTGCACATGCCTAAGGCCACCCCTGCTGCCCGCTGCTGCAGCCTAGCACTTCAGTTGTGACGCTGCAGCTCATTAACTTTGGTCAAGGCTCGTGGCTATACTAGCAGATGATGTTTCCGGTACCGTAATGCCATGGGAAAATGCGCTTTTGTCAGAAGGCAGAAGTAAGAAAAGTCAATAAGTAACACCGAAGATGCAGAATGATTCAATCACAAACGATAGTAATCATTTTGTACAAGTTCAGTGCTAACTAGGAGGGCCGCGTGTTTGACATGCCTGCCCTAAACCATGATACTGAACAATCTTTGTTTTAAGATCTTTGGAGAGTTGCTTTGAGGATCCCATGCTGTCGCTCTTCAGAGAAAAGTCAAAGGAAGCACAACTTGCAATTGACCACCTTAAATACCTTTATTTCTCATAACTGGACACACCTGTCTATGAAGTTCAAGGCTTAACGAGCTCATCCAACCAATTTGGTGTTGCAGGTAATCAGTATTGAGCAGTGACAGGCATTCAAATCAGCAAAATTACAAGGGGACCCACATTTTTGCACAGCCAGTTTTTCACATTTGATTTAATTTCATACAACTAAATACTGCTTCACTGAAAATCTTTGTTCAGAAAACACCCCAGTACTCAGATGTTCCTAGGAACTGAAAGACATACCACTGTTATCTTTTTTGTTGAAAGTAGAGTAAATTATTATGCAGGCTGAGAGTGGTTCCCAAACTTTTTCATATGACTGTATATAAATGGAAAGTTGATTGACTGTTGAAAGTTGATTGACTGGCCCACTCACTCACTCATCACCAAAAATACTATTTTTCATTTAGTTGTAAAACTGAAAATTGGCCAGATTGTATACCTAGGCCACTAGGTATCTGCTAAGAGAGGATGTTTCAATATATATCAATATTTAGGGGTTGAATTCCCCCCTACCCCCAAACTATAGAAAAATACGAAATATCTAAAAATCTGAAAATGCCTAGGTGGATTTGATTGAAATTGGTGATGTCATAGTACTTGGGTGTTGATTACATCTTGCCTGAAGAAGGGGCCTGAGTTGCCTCGAAAGCTTGCATATTGTAATCGTTTTAGTTAGCCAATAAAAGGTGTCATTTTGTGTGACGTCATAGTAAAAGGAAAATTAGCAGTTACGTGTTTTATTTCTTGATATTTGTCAATAATAATGTTATAACAAGGGGGCTATTGTAATGCACCACATCCTTTCTTTGGCACAGTGCTGAAGTTATGGGACTTGCCACTTATGTAAGTGATGGCTGTCAGCAGAACAGAGGCACTAACAATAGTGTGAATGGAGTGAAGAAGGCGAAGTGTTCTGCACAGGAAAAAGACAGGGGACCAGGGTTTGAAGGGTTCTTCCATTTCATATACAGTAATCCCTCGCTATATCGCGCTTCGCCTTTCGCGGCTTCACTCCATCGCGGATTTTATATGTAAGCATATTTAAATATATATCGCGGATTTTTCGCTGCTTCGCGGGTTTCTGCGGACAATGGGTCTTTTAATTTCTGGTACATGCTTCCTCAGTTGGTTTGCCCAGTTGATTTCATACAAGGGACGCTATTGGCAGATGGCTGAGAAGCTACCCAGCTTACTTTTCTCTCTCTCTCTTGCGCTGACTCTCTCTGATCCTGACGTAGGGGGTGTGAGCAGGGGGGCTGTTCGCACACCTAGACTATACGGACGCTCATCTAAAAATGCTGAAAGATTATCTTCACGTTGCTACCTTCTGTGTGCAGCTGCTTCATGAAGCGACATGCTGCAAGGTGCTTCGCATACTTAAATCAATACGTGCCCATTGAGCTTTTTTCTCTGTCTCTCTCTCTCTCTCTCTCTCTCTCTCTCTCTCTCTCTCTCTCTCTCTCTCCCTGCTCCTGACGGAGGGGGTGTGAGCTGCCGCCTTCAACAGCTTTGTGCCGCGGTGCTTCGCATACTTAAAAGCCAAACAGCCCTATTGGTTTGTTTGCTTCACTCCTTTGAAGAGGAAGATATGTTTGCATTCTTTTAATTGTGAGACGGAACTGTCATCTCTGTCTTGTCATGGAGCACAGTTTAAACTTTTGAAAAAGATACAAATGTTTGTTTGCAGTGTTTGAATAACGTTCCTGTCTCTCTACAACCTCCTGTGTTTCTGCGCAAATCTGTGACCCAAGCATGACAATATAAAAATAACCATATAAACATATGGTTTCTACTTCGCGGATTTTCTTATTTCGCGGGTGGCTCTGGAACGCAACCCCCGCGATGGAGGAGGGATTACTGTACTAATACAACATATGACTTTCATATACATACACAACATGCTGTGATCTCAGGACCCCACCCCCCCAATCCCCCAGCTCTCATATATTAAAATAAATGCACTCTGATCTCCAAGGGGGACAATTACACAGTCCGCCCATCTGCTCCCTGATATTATATACTAATGTAAATATGCTCTGATTTCCAACGGTGACCACTAGACTTAAATGTCATGTTAAATTTAAAACATATTGTAAGGGGAAACAAGACTTTAGCAACACAGAGTACTTCCTGTATGGCTTTACTTCAGTCACTGGACAGGATGATATGTGGCATGAGCTGTGAAATGGGATAAGAAAGGTTCGACGAAGTTCAGGTAAGGCATGCTTAGCAAAGCTTGAGACAGGTTGCCAAGAAGGGAGAGAAGGGAGAGAGAAATATAGTAGACAGTGGTTTGCTCTTACAGGCAGAGACTGTGTCATTTTAAATAATAATAATAATTCATTACATTTATATAGCGCTTTTTTTAGTACTCAAAGCGCTATCCACACAGGGAGGAACCGGGAAGCAAACCCACAATCTTCCACAGTCTCTTACTGCAAAGCAGCAGCACTACCACTGTGCCACCTGTGTGTGAAATACTAGTGCAGCTCAATTAATCATCCCACATAACCAAAAGGGAGAGGGGTGGACAACTGTACATTATTTATTTTTACCTGTTACATACAACCCTTACTTTTCTCCTGGTTTGAACCTTATTCCTTCATATAACTTTCTTCCCTTTGCCGTTTACATTTCAGACTCCTATGTCTTCTTTTCTCTCCCACTACAGAGATGTCATTATAATACATTTACGAGGAGAAAACCAGTGATTGAAGAGAGCTGGTACATATTCCAACCAGCAATTGTTTAAGAAGACTCCATAAAGCCTGCTATTATTTTGTTCCACTTCAACTACTACAGAGAGCGGTTCCAAAATTAAAACATTTAATTCCTTTCATTGCCTAAATGTGCAACCTCTAAACGACATTGCTGTCTGTAATAATTTAGAGCACAACATGATTCAACATCTTTATTTTCTAGCCATAGCTAGGGCAAAAAAATAGAGGCTTGAATACGGACTAAAAACAAGAAATGTAATGTTAGAGTGAACAATGTAAATAAATTAAAATAGTCCACTAATAATAATAATAATGATGTTAAAAAACTGCGGTGGGCTAGTGCCCTGCCCGGGATTTGTTTCCTGCCTTGCGCCCTGTGTTGGCTGGGATTGGCTCCAGCAGACCCCCGTGACCCTGTAGATAGGATATAGCAGGTTGGATAATGGATGAATGGATGGATATTAAAAAAATGATTACCCATTACAATTCTAAAGAATATAGTTTCCTTTAAAATTTTGTTTTGTAGTGACCATCAACAAAGGCCAAGGCCAGTCACTAGCAAAGCAAGAACTGATCAACTGCAGGAATGTTTTAGTCATGTGCAATGTACGTAGTACTTTCAAGTGTAAGAAGCTCCAGTGAACTCAAAATATTAGCTCCTGGTAAAGAAAACTACAAGTATTGTACACAAAAATATGCTGAGGTTAGTTACATAGTAGTTCTGATACATCCTTTTAATCAATAGAACTGTAACTGAGGACTATGATTTTTGGAAGTTTCCCGGTAACACAGCTAGTGTGTATTTCTGGGTAATACTATATATTACTTTTTTTCAGAATGTTAAATTTATTCTTTAAGTTCCTCAAGGATTGGAACCTTTGGCAGACTTTCATGTGTAAAAGTTGTTCTTTCTTTAATGGGTTTTATTGTTGAGGCACTAGTACATCCCTCTACAGGAATGCCACACAGATAAAGATTTAGAATGTTACCTAAAAAAGAAAGAAAATCCTATTTTTAGTGGTTTGTTTACTTTGTTTTTTTTATTTTTGAATAGTGTATCCCTTTACTGAGTAGATTTCAAACGTTGTATGCTTGAATTAAATGTTTTATAGGCAAAATGTAGTGCAGCAACTAATAAAGCTGTGTGGCTAGAGTTATAACAGACTGATTTTGGGTAGAAAAACAACAGTGCAGGAATTACAGGAATTACAGGAATTTCTTTGGGAGTATGTTCTGTTTACTTTGGAGTTTTCTGTCCATGGGATTGTCATGCAAACATTCCTTTACCTTAGGAACCTTCCTGGTTTGTTCTCAAAATAACCCATAATAATGTAATAGTAATAAAATATTAATTTCACTAATAGCAGTAAACACCTCTTAGTGAGTAATAAGCAAGTTTGCAAAGTGCTAGGTTGTGGCTTTAGATCCCACTATGGGCACACTGTTCAGTAAAGCTATTGTTTGGCAAATGGGCATTACAGATTCGTCTTTCTTGAATGAAAACATTTGTTTTGTGTATTGTGACAAAATCAGAAAGACTAAAGTGCTTTCCTCAAAAAAAAATCAAATATCAGTCACTCCCGAATATGGAAAAGAGAAGGCAAATTCATTCAAATTCTTACAGCCCTGAATGAGAATAGGAGGGTTTATATTTGAAGAGTGCCTTAAAAGTCTGTTCTGCAATGTATGTCAAGGCATCATATAGAATTTGAAATCTCTGAGGGTTCATGTGTATGAATTTGCAGTGTCACTCAGTTGACAGTCAAGAATAGTAGAGCTGACACTAATGCATGTTTGCAGTGTCAGGAAAGCGCAAAACAAATGAGGAAAAACAACCTATGATTTGAAGTAGTTGATGCAGAAACATCCCTAGGTTTATGGGCAAGAATAAGGAATGATATAGCTGACAAACATATGTCATATAAAAGGTGCTTTGGGTCCTTAACACATGTAGATTTATATAAGTTGGCATGGTGGTTCAGTGGGAAGTGATACTGAGAGACCTAGTCTCAAATTCTGTCCTTATTAATGTCTGAGTTATGTTTTTATGTGCCCTGTGGCTGCATGTATTTTATTTGGTTGTTCCAACTTCCTTCTGCATATCAAAGAGAGCCGTGTTCGCCTGATTGGTAAATCTTAAGGTGGACAGTTTGTCTGGGTCTGGGCATGTGGTGAGTGTAAACTATCATGAACTCCTGTTCCATCTAGAATTGATTTCTGTTCCACTCTTTATGCTTCTGGGATATACTGTTGCTCTATGTGACAGTGTAATGGAATACATACTGTAGGTTTGGAAAATGGTTGAATAAATTAAAGCAAGGTGGTTTGAATGGATTTAGTAATCCTCCATGCTGTATTCACTACATCTGGAGGCAGACCCATTCCATTTGATCACATTTGATGATGTGTTGCAGTATGTGTTTGATCAAAACCTAGACACTGACAATAAGACTAACTGTTCAGTCACTTTGAAGCACCTGATCGTCTGAAGAGCTCTAAGGAACAGGTTTACAAGTGTTGAGCATGTCTTACTGCACACTGTACAGTGGCATATTATGACTGTGGTAATACTAGATATTAACCACCAGATGACAGCAGATTCTACACACTGTAAGGCCATTAGTAAAATATAGTAGAAGTAGTAGAACTGGTGGGAGTGTATTGGAGCACATATAGCATATAATATTGAAAATGGGGTGTGACCAAGCAATGGAAGAATTAGGTTTATTCTTATCATCTTCAGTGTTTTACATGATAGGATTATTAGAAGCAGTTCTGTTTTATTGTCTACCAATTCCTGGTCTTTAAAAACACTGTTTCTTATCTTATATGTTATAAAGCAGCAGTAGGTTTTCTTTCAAAAAATAAATATTAAAAGAATGCAAATAAAAGCTGAATACCTGTGGCCATCCATATTGTCAGTTGATTTTATGCTTCATACTTCATTTATTAAATATGCTAAAGATTATAAAAACATGTCCCATGAAACAAAATGTAATTACAAAGTGTGTTTCCCCACTAAAATATTTAATGATATATGCATGTATATTTGATTGTCAGAGAGTGGAAACAGGCAGCACATAATCCTTCAAAATCTCAATAACATATTTTAAACATATTTTCATTTTAAATTTAGCGGACAAGAATATTGAATGTCAAATTTATATGAAAGAAGTCACATTAGTTTGCATTAAAAACAAGTATAGGAGATTAACATAGCTAAGAGAAGAATTGATTTAGATTTACACGTCTGTGGTACTCATGACTACTACTGGAGGGCTGCACTTTGAACCTGAAAGAAAAGTTAGAATCATAATGACTTCAGAATGCTGTCCTTCATATTTGTTTTCATGTTAATTACACCACTCCTTTAGGTTGCTTCTTTAACAGTAACCAGGTATTTACTGCCTAACAGTCTCCCAACTCTCTTATGACCCTACTTGCCTGTTTTAATCATCCATCCATCCATTCATACTTCTTTTGCACAAACATATTCCTAGGCAGTAGGTCGGGTGCCATTTAGCAATGAACAGAAAACGGGTACTTATACTTTATCAAGGTTTAATATAACATTCATCAATACTTGCCCAATATGTACTTACAATAATTTGGCGTATCACATGAAATGATGATATCTGGAGCTAATGCATGTTGGAAGTGGGGTGACCAAGCTAATTTATGACTGAGAGTAACCATGATTTTAACCTGTGAGTCTGAAGCCTTATAGTACTTACAATTCAATTCAGTTTATTTTTGTATCATACTTTTCACTGATTTCAGGCACAGAGTGATGCAACAAATACACAAACAAAATGCAATTACAAGCTAGATAAATTATCCATCCATCCATCCATTTTCCAACCCGCTGAATCCGAACACAGGGTCACGGGGGTCTGCTGGAGCCAATCCCAGCCAACACAGGGCACAAGGCAGGAACCAATCCCGGGCAGGGTGCCAACCCACCGCAGGACACACACAAACACACCCACACACCAAGCACACACTAAGGCCAATTTAGAATCGCCAATCCACCCAACCTGCATGTCTTTGGACTGTGGGAGGAAACCGGAGCGCCCGGAGGAAACCCACGTAGACACGGGGAGAACATGCAAACTCCACGCAGGGAGGACCCGGGAAGTGAACCCAGGTCCCCAGATCACCCAACTGCGAGGCAGCAGCGCTACCCACTGCGCCACCGTGCCGCCCTAGATAAATTATTATTTACATAATACATGGGTGAGCATCGTTGGTTCTGGAGGGCGGCAGTGACTGCAGGATTTTGTTGCAGCCCAGTTGCTAAATTAGAAACAAAATGGTCTTGCTAATAAGGAGCAAATAAAGACAGTGAATGAAGCTATTTAAGACTAAAATAAGCAATTAATAGTGAGAAATCTTAAGAAGTGAGAGAGCTAAAATAAAGCAAAAAAATGTTGCTTGAGCAGTAAGTGATTCAATAGCATTAACTGACTTCTCATTAAGAAATTGGGTTGGAACAAAAGTCTGCAGTCACTGTAGCTCTCCAGAACTAATGTTGCTTACCCCTGATACAATACATACAGTAAAAGAAAGCAGTTCCAAAATGAATTAACATAACAGATTTAACAATATGTCTATTAACATTATCATTGAGCTTAGACCAGTTGACAAGAGAGGAGAGGAAAACAAAAACCACAGTCACCAGCATCCCTTGAGCAAATAAACCTCAGGAGTGTCCATCATCAGTTAGAATAGAAAGTCAGATATAGTCCAAATCCTTGGAACCTATGCAAACAAGCTGTCCTACCTCTTCTGGGCATGCTGCGATACAAGTTTGTGCTTGGCAATCAAATATAACAACAGACTTTTTTCATCCTTTGATTCTAAGGCTCCCAGCAACTCTGGTGTCTTTCCCATTAACAGGAAATCAGCTTAGAAGTAGAGCAGCAGCACCAAATGCCACAGCAAAATACAGAGAAACTAAATAGAGGACGATTTGTAACATTTCTTAATTATTGTGATACTTATACATCTGTGTTGTAAAAATGACTACCAAACTTACCTTTGCATTCATGTGCCTCGTGCTTGGTCTTTATTGAGATTTCTATAAAAGAGACGATTAAAAGATTTCATATACCGTACACTGTGTCAGAAAGTGAGGACAGACTGTATGACATTTTGATAAAAATCGAATCATTATATGACCATCTGTCATACAAAAATGGACCCTAGTTATTGACATGCAAGAGAGTTGTGTCATGAAGAAAATCTAAAGGAGGGAGTGAAGGGCATTGCCCTAAAGCACTGCTTCACCACCTGAAACTTATCAGATGAAGTGTCTGGATAGACTTCCATGCTACATGGCCTGCAGTCACATCACCAGGGAGCCTAGGATGAGATGCAATGACATGAACTCAAATTATGTACTGTAAATCAGCCTTGATTTTTATCATTTATCTTGACAGTGTTTCTTTACAATTAAAGATCCTCGTACACTTAATGTGGCAGTCTGCTCCGTTTCCATTTAAATTAAATTTTTTTTCCAATTTGTGCCTAAATAACTTACAGGCGATTTAAGGGCAGTATTGTTATCTGTCTGGTGACTCTTCTGGAGGGCCCTTCCTAGCCAATGTCTAATACATTAAACTAGATAAAGAGTGTAATGTTTTTAATGTGTGTTGCTAAATAAAACAAGAAATCGTTACTTAACCAAAAATATCCCTTGTGACATTTTCAAGGTCTGAATATCAATTATGCAAAAAACTCCTTTCATATCACAGTATTTTCTTTCCAAGAAAAGGAGCTCTTTCTCTGAGATTTGCAGGATAAACATTCCAATAGTATTGTTCTTGGTTAATTTTCTTGGCCCCTCGGTCATCTTAGCATGAGGAGGGAATGGTTATCTGTGTCTTTTTGTGGTCATCATGTTTCCCAGGTTTTTATTTCAAGCTGAGTTTTGAAGAAAAGACTGTTGAATACTACTACAGATCTTCTCCCTGGCAGTTCATTATCCTTTACACAGCTTTGTAGCTGTAGAGCCAGGACCATTTATGTGCAATTTCTGAAAAACAATTAGGTATTTTCTGTCATTATAGTTATCCTCAGCCTATGTAGCTACTGTAATTCATGAACCGAGCAATAAAATAAATATGAAGCAACTGAATGTTTTGATGTTGATAGAAAATGAAAAAAAACAAGAGAATTGCACAAATGTAAACATAACCCAGATGTGAGTCATGCTGTACAAATATTTTTCAGCAGATATTTGACAACCATAATAAGCAAATCATAGAATGTTGAATAGATAGTGACTGAATTCTGTCTCCTGAAAAAAGGTTCTGACTGTTGCAGGGTGTTCAAGAGCTAAGAGTGGCCCCAAGCAGTTTTAGAGAGAGTGGCTAATTAGCTGAGTGAAGGAGTGTCTTGAAGGATCTAACTGTAGCTTGCATCAACCGGTGTGAATCTCAACACACTCATTGTCGTCATTAAGAGAAGTAGAATTAACTGTGTCAGCTTATTAAGTCAAGAAGAATGATCAACATGACAGATTTAGAGATGGACTATTAATAAGAAATTAAGATGCTGGTTACTTTGTTATAGTGGGTTTAATTTCCAAGATCGGATAAGATATGGTGAGATGTTGAGATCGGTTAAGATTGGCTAAGATGCTGGTGACTTTGTTATAGTTGGTGTAATTTCCAAGATTGGATAAGATCAGGTATATTCAACATTAAAATTTGTGATATGGCATCTGTTAGAATCTATTTTGTGATGTATGTACTAATATACTGCATTGCATTTTTCACTCCAACAGATGGTGTATTACAAACATTGCTGGTGCTGTAGAGATTCCTATACTAAATGCTGGCTTAATGGTGGTCATATCATCAGATACTTCCCTCTGGCATGACAGTCTTTGGACTTAAATGGTATTAGTAATCAATCAGTCTTTTTTATTTGCTCTATTTTTTTTTTTCTATTTCAGATTACATTATTAAGTTATTGTGTCAGTTGTATGTACCATCTGCTGGAATGAAGAATGCATTACATTTTATTAGTACATGCTGCTAACACCTTGAAATGGATATGTCAGGAATGACATAATTAAGTAGGTTTGTCATGAGTAATATTTGTAGGAATAACACGAGTGACTTCATAGGTATTTATTGAAAGAGTGTGCTCTGTATTTATGTAAAGTAAGGCTACAGATTAATGGTTTTACGAACCCTTGATAGTAATGAGTTATTGTAGGGAGTAATAACTCTGAATTAGAAATCACTAGGTGCAAAAGTAGTTTCACAGATTATTAAAAAATAGGTGGGCGATTACTGCTTCAGAAATCTTTATCTGTTTGGGAGAGAATGGGGAAAATTGGGTAATTCTACTGCAGCCAAATTACTGAATGCCTAATGCTTTACATGGGTACACAAAATTTATGCCTACAGAGTGGCTCAAAGCTGAATCATTTCAAATGATCTTCAGTTGGAATCAATTAAAAGATCCTACTAAGCAAATACTTGGTTTGTGAGTTAAATAAAGGATATTTATGGAAAATTAGAGTAGGTGAACCTGAAAGAGCAGATAAATAATTTTATGAGATAAGATACTGTAGGTAGCATGGAGCTAAGGCCAAGCACACAGTCATAGATTCTAATCTGAGGCAAGTTTCATTATTCCTCTACATCAGACTTTCATGTGTTTGAATATGCCTCATACTGGAAAAATAATCTGATGGGCAATCCCTTTATTGGCTACTGTAAGCAATAGCAATGGGAAAAGATGTATGTCTTCATCATCACCTGTATGTACAAAGGTATAACTCCTAAACGGAGTACAAGTACTATACATACTTTTTCTTGATGTAGTGTCCATATGCTTTTCTTAGTGCAACAAAAGTAGAGTGATCTATATGAGAACTAACAAGAACTGAAAACACAGGCCTTAAAATGTTCAGCCTTAATTTAGCATTGTTCACAAAGTAGGAATTCTTTGTATTTCATTGTTTTCATAAGGAATGTTAAATAGAATTAGTGGGTAAGGCCTGCAGCTGTGTACTATGTTGGTGATTTTGGCAGACAAGTGATGGAAATGTGTCAGATTGAATGAACTGTTTGCCACCCTGCGTGAACCTGACCACAAGCATTATGGCCAGATGTTTTGAAGTCAATGGCATCTGGTAATGGGAACATTTCAAGATGAAGGAGTAAATGATTCTAAAAAGTACCTTTTAGAACAGCTTGCAAAGGAGTGGAGGTAAAAATAATCTCGTTTTATTTCTGTAGTTTCTCATAAGCTGCAAGCACTGACTACTTGTGCAGAATAGAAGAAGTACAGCATGATACTCCAGCATTACAAATAAGTAATAACAACAACTATATACTTTCTTAGGATACTTCACTAACTTTAATGCAGGAAGTGCCATCCTTTACAACTACAGTATGTGATAGCAACTGTGATTTTCTATCTTGTGGTAAAATTTTGCTCTGTAACATCACTGCAAGTTAAGTCCACTGATCCTACAAGATAATTAAAAAGGCATTCTCAGTTATGTTGCATACCCCTCAGAGGGAGAAGCGGAGAAAAGAATGAAGACAAAACTGATAGCTATTGTGAAAAATACTGCACCTCCTCTCTAAAACACTAGCATTAAGTACTTTCAGCCAACGGATTATTCAGCAGAAGTATATAAAGAAACTCTACTGGGGCTCCTACAGAGACGACTATGACTACTCTTTATATCTTAAGCCAAATTATTTTCCTTTCTTGTGAGTTTTCTTTCCTTTCTGTCATTCTTTTGTGTACTTGAGACAGGATTTGTTGTTTATCATAACATAAAAATATTTATTTCTTTGCTGGGGGTGTGCCGTGGCTGACTATGGTGGCCCAACCCCCCCACAGTAGCTTTCTTCACTTGCTATCGGTCCATAGCTATATTCCAACACAGTCAAAACTCTGGCCCTGAGATTTATTTATAGTTATAGCAAATGCAAAAATTTGTTGAAATTGTCATCTATGCAAGATGAATGGTAATACTGCTTTCTGAAGTATCGCCATTATCTAACTTAATATGTAGAAGAAATACAAATTCTCCTGCATGATCACCAATCATGATTTTGTTGGCAATGGAATGTTTATGCAGTTTTACAGTTTGTAAGCGTGTGCCATTACATAGGCTTTATTTGACGATTGCTAACATGCCACTGAACCATTATTGTTCTAAGCACAGTTGAAGTATATAAAGTGTTATGTTTGACGTATGCCCGTATTGACATGAGAGTATCATTATTGTATACTCCTAATGAAAACGAAAAAAATGATATATAGATGTATACTATATAATGTATGGTTTTGAAGAAAACTGAGCGTTGCATGAAAATGGCACATGAAAGCGATTTTGCTACTCTTTTATATGTGTTGAGTAGATTGAGCTTTTGTAATAGAGCAAATTCCCTCCTAGGGACAAATAAAGTGCTATCTATCTATCTATCTATCTATCTATCTATCTATCTATCTATCTATCTATCTATCTATCTATCTATCTGTCTGTCTGTCTGTCTGTCTGTCTGTCTGTCTGTCTGTCTGTCTGTCTGTCTGTCTGTCTGTCTGTCTGTCGGTCGGTCGGTCGGTCGGTCGGTCGGTCGGTCGGTCGGTCGGTCGGTCGGTCGGTCGGTCGGTCGGTCGGTCTGTCTAAAATAATTCACCTTATTTTTTTTGGCTGTTTTTAATTTAGCATGTAAGAAAAATGCCACCTCTTATTCTGCCTCATTTATAGTTTCCTAATAATATCAAATTGTAAGAATGTTAAGAAACTAAGCCCTAATGGGTAATATTTACACTGCCTGAGACACAAGGTATGCATCAGAAAAAGCTGTGTGTGTCTGTTTCAACACTAATGAATAAAAGTTCTAACAAACATGCTCCCTCATACAGTTTACCCCAATTCTATTAAAATCATTGGTCAAAGTGAGTCTCACTTTTACATAAAATTACACAGCATTTAACATTGTATTTGGATGTAGCCATCCACATATAAGAATTAAACCCAGATGGTGAAACAACTAAGCCACCACTTGGAACATAGGTTCACACCTTTTACAGATGCCCAGCATTTTTATTTTTTTTTCTGTTAGTTTTTAGGAACAGAAGTTTTCTGTTTGAGATGTGTGTTTATCCATTTTTACTTAAGCTTGAATTAGTTACATTCTTTCTGTAAAAGTTTTAAGTACACACTGTGCCTTTGCTGTTTTTTTTTTTTTGTTACTGGATTTAGAGAGTAACAGAATGTAGAGAAAAGCCAAGCAAAATGACACCTTTTATTGGATAACTAAAAAGATTACAATATGCAAGCCTTCGAGGCAACTCAGGCCGCCTGAGTTGCCTCGAAAGCTTGCATATTGTAATCTTTTTAGTTAGCCAATAAAAGTTGTCATTTTGCTTGGCTTTTCTCTACATTCATTATGGCTAACACGGTACAACACCCTAGTACGAGAGTAACAGAAAAAATACAATGCATATTTAAACACTTGGATGCCTTATAAAGACAGATTTTATTTCACCAGATCCATCTATCAACTTTTTAACCTGTTAATCCAAGTTAAAGATAGGAACCAACATTCTGACAGAGTGTCGGTCTATTGCAGTACACACTCATACATATACCCTCATTCATTCACATTGGGCCAGTTTAGAGTCAGTACCTAACTTAGCCTTTAGTTTATAACATTAGTCATTCCATTTATGTACTTGGAGAGTCTGAAACTGGAAAAGAGAAAAATGAAAGATTGTCTTTAAATGGACATTGCTTTCCACTCAAACCTAATACAAACTTTGTTAGAAAGTTCAGTAAATTGTGACAAAAGACCTGGGGCCTCAGGTATAAACATACAAATATGTTGCATTCGTCCGTTTCCACACTCACTTTGAGATGTATAAAAACTAAACTTGATGTATAGCCACACATGTTTTCATGGCACAGTCCCCTGTTTTCTGTTCAGTTTTGCAAACTGGTGGCACCCAGCATCAAAGTGGTATACTGTTTCTGTGATCTACTTTTCTATTTTAGACTCACATCTATGATGCGGGTTTTATCAAATACACCGAAATTAATTGCACATTGTGTACAAATTTACTTCACTTGATTGTAATGATTCTGTAACAATGTAATGGTGCCATGGCTGCTCCAGCATTGTTAGAAGACATTGCAAATGGAAGAATTGGAAGAGAGTGTGTTTTTACACATAATGACTACTGGCTTCTAAGTAGATTTTGATTTCTAAGAGCTATCCTCTTGAAGCTATATGCTGAACTGGCATCAGCTTTACAAAGGCAGAGTTTAAGGCATTGTGCTCTACCTGCTCCTTTGCAGGTTCTGCCCACTCTTGGTTTTAGCAGCAGGAGCTTTTCAACTTGAACTTGCTAACCAGTTGGGTATTTAACAATAATCACTGTGTAGAATGGTATTATCTGCTTGTCATTCAGATAAGTAAGATTTCTTTACACTGTGGTTGAACTGGCAAACATACAAGAGCAATTCGTAGCAACATCTGGTTTTCGGAGTGGTCAACTGCACGCACATTGCATTTGACGCCGGACAAGTTACATTAGCCAGGGATGAATCACCAAAAGAATGAGCTGACATTACATTGTATATGACTGGAAAACCTATAAAAATGGTGGCTCCTTACAGTTGCAGGTGCTTTCTCCAAATTAGTGTGGCAAAAGGCAAGCAGTCCTTTTAAGGATAGGGCGCCACCTCAAAGTAAAGAGCAGAGAATCAGTCCGTTGTGGCATTCGGTGCTGTCTCTATGCTATAAAGACACTTTCGGAGAATGAATTTGCTTATGTAAATGTAAAACATTTCCACTCTATTAATGTGCTACTTAAAGTGCACAGAAAGTGTGTCGCAGTGTGCAAGCATGTACCTGAATAGATGCGCTATGATGAACCTGACCCTGAATCACCAAATGATCAGCCAGATCAGACAGTGTTACAACTTTGTTTAAATGTAATTAGTTGAATGTAAAAACAGGTAATCAGATGCAGCATTTATTTTTTAACCAATTCGTTTCATTTGTGGCCAATATCACATAGTACAGCCCTTATATTTCTTAGTTCATTGGCCACATCTCTTACAGCATCCACTATTACATTTTGTGACTCCAGAACAGTCCATCAGCACAGTGCCGAATGGCCGTCCAGCAGTTTCCGAGGCAGAGGTGTGTGTGCAGCCAGAACCCAAAGACGTACTCGGCATAGCAGCATCATCACCGCCTGACTATCCCCCCAACAAATGGTACATTTTTCCTTGCCTCCACTTCGCATTTGCTGAAATTCTATTCTTTTTTCATGTGCCTTTTCCATTGTTTTTTAACCAAACCCTGAACAGAAGGTGATATTTATATTGATTTTCATATTAAAATAGGCGAAATTCTGGGAGGAGTTGGGGTGGGGCAGTAGGAGTGTGCATGTGTGTTAAATTTCACTTTCATTCAGATTTGTAAAGGAGAAGTGTCTGGAACTTGGTGTATGCAGAGATTTTTGCTTCTGGATTTTTCTGTGCATACGCACATTTATATTTTTGTCCATACACCATGTTTTAGTGTGAATTCTACGCATGCCGTTATACATGAGACTCCTGGTTAGGACACGGTTGCAAAAGCTGGCAGATAAGATGCTTTGGTAGAGTGCAACAGATATTCTTGTAGTCTTGCTAAGACATACGAGAGGGTACCCAAAAATAACCGGAATTGAAAAAAAAAATTTTTTTTATAATTTTTACTTACTGAAACTTTATTCTCCTTCAAAGTACACTCCATGTGAATGAATGCACTTGTCCCAACAGTTTTCCCACTGGTAGAAACATTTTTAGAACTGCCAAAGAGAAACGTTGTCCAATGCCTGCAGTGATTTTTCTTTGATGTCCTCCATGGTAAAAAAACACTTTCCTTTGAGTTCTTTTTTCATATACGGGAACAAGAAAAAGTCACATAGAGTAAGATCAAATGACATTTCCCCTCGTTTGAAAACCACTCGTAGACCTGTGTTTTACTTAAAGCTTACTCTTTAAAAGCAGTTTCAAGCATCACTACAGTTTAAGCAGCCATTTTCTCTAAAAGAAAACTAAACTTAACGCAGACACGCTGTTCTTTACGATCACCCATCACAAAAATTGCAGAACACATTTAATAAGCACCAAGTAAAACCAACACAGAATGCCGTATGAACAATACAGAGCAACACCACTTGGCAGACTGCCACAGAACACTGTATGCTACACCTAGCATGAAATTTTCAACTAAGTCTAGATTGCTCACCAGGTACAGATTCTGTTTTTTTTTGGGTACCACCTCGTATGTCCCTTTAGTAATATAAGGTGTCACAAGAAAAGGGTGAGAAAAGTTGTGTTCATAGGTTAGGGAATGCAGTTTAGAGTGTTCCAGAATTGATATCTGCCAGATCTTTAGTGTGGAATAAGGTCAGCACCAGACTAGTGTCAGATGTAATTCTCAAATGAAAATACGCGCCTGGGAAAAACCTATTAAAAAGTGTCTAGTGAACAGCTGCGAAAGCCTGCTCTGCAAAGGCTACACCCACAGGGCTTCTTCTTAAAACACCCACCCCCACATTTTCCAGTACAGACATTTTAAACTGCTGTTGGGGTTTCAGGGATAGAGCAGAAGGTACTGAACAAAAGAGTTGATATGCCAAGAGAAAATAAAAGACTAAATTTGCTGTAATCCATTCCAGAGGTCAGTAGCACAAAGTAACTGAAGGTTAGAAATTAATTTGCTTGTTGTAATGAACACTACAACAGTGGAGACAGACACATGTTTACTCTTTTATTTAAAAAAAAAAAAGTGCTTCCTTCCTTATTAAGAAAAAAAACAATACTTATTTATTAACCAAACATCCACACATTGCACTTCGATTGAAGCTCATCCACCTAAGTACAAGTATTCCCAACCGTCCACTACACCATCAAATCACTTTGTGTATTAGCTTTAAGTTGAAATAATAACCATTGAAGTAAAATTCATGCAAATGTGTAAAAAGGAAGGATATTTTAGCAATATTGCAAATAATATATGGTATATATTATTAGATCCTTATAGTTACTAACTTGTTTACATTATCAATTCCTTATTGTGATTTCTTTTAAGTTGTTTCTAAAAGCCATGCTTTTTCTACTGTAATAAGAAGCACATGAAAATTTTTATAAATGTCACAACATTTCCAAAATAAGCACAAGAAATGTCTGAGTAGTTGTAAATTTGCATATTAATTGGATTTAAACATACACAGTAATGGGATTAAATGAATCAATAAAATCATTAAAGACAGATGCATCACGGGCAACATCTTTTGGTCATTTTGACTAAATGACTAATTTGTGAGCACAAAGCCAAGAGTTCTAACTGCCTTGAATTCCTTTTCCTAAATAGCTACACACATAAAGTTAGTTTTTAAATATTCAGAAACTTGAACACCTGCATTACTGCAACAGCATCTTAAATAGTACTTGTAATTGTGATGCCACTGACAGCGCCACCATAAAAACATGACTGGCTGCAAAAGCTGTCACTGACAACATTTAAAACAGTGTCTAAGACATAAACTCAATGGTGCTACAGTGACGTTGCCAATAAAATGATTAAGAAAAAATATTAATTCAAAATGAAAGCTATCCCTTATTGGCACACCAATGAGATTAATTTATTATTTGTTTGGCAATATTTATGTGTTTTTTGTCTTTTCTTCAATTTATTTACGTGTTAGCACATTCAGCATCAGACACAGATGACATCATCAGGAAGCCATTCACCAAAAATTCACCAGTAAGCAAAATAAAGCCAGGGAGCACAAGCAAGAACACAAATCACACCAGGACAAAAAAGACAAAAATGACATCTAGCAGTTCCACACAAAAATCAAGAAAGAGCTGATCAAGCACTGTACATATAAGCTTATACTGTATATTACATAATCCTCTATCACTCTAAATAAAAAACAAAATATCTAGCTGCAAAGCTCTGTTTTAATTTTTCATATTGGTGGTTTTCTTATTGTAGCCAAATTAATATATTTAAGATTAACATCCTCCACTAACCCTATTCCAAGGTGAGGAGTCTCCTTAAGATTGTTGTTTCTGATTCTTGATATTGACCAAAGTTGTTATCGGAGGTCTTCATGAATATTTATTTAGAAATGTACTGACTTTGTAATCTAAAAATATTCTTTTTTAGTTAACAAATAATAGTTAATAAAATTATCCCATTTAAACAGCTTGCAAAATACCTCAGAGTAATTAGGAAGGTCCTGTTAGTGTTCCAGTGTTGGCAGAGCACTGAAATCTTTCTCTGGTGCTATTGAATATAGAATAATTAGCTATCACTTAGTATATACGTTCCTTAAATTGATGAATCACATCATACACAGATATGCATTCTGCAAACTCGAAGCCTTGCCTCCTGGTTCTATATTTTTGACCAGCATCACAAAGTACAGCTACTTTTTATGACTCGTGCAGTTCAGCGTTGTATGTAAAAGACTGGTATAGCTCTGCTTTGATCATTTTCCAGTGAATGCTTACTTCTGTTAATGTGAAAGCTGATCAAGGCCTCCTCCAGTAGGCCCCTATGCATTCCAGCTTACTGTTAGGAATTGAAGTCCTCTAGGTAGTATTGCCATAAGTTCATCTCAGTATCCTGATTTGCTTTACTGAACAGTAATAAATAGCAACATCTTACACTAAATGCCCAACGAGAATGACTACTTCACATTCCATTTTATGGGCCACAGGAAATGCCACCAGAACAAAAAAAATAAACTGGGAAGAGTCTTATCCTGTTCCTAAATAGAACACTGTCAGTATCACAGTGTCAGCATTCTCCTTTACACACTTAATCAACACTGAGGTGTCCCACATGGGCAAGCACTAATGCATGTGTGGAGCTTCCAATTTATTTGTTTTCTATGAAAGTCTGTCCTTTTTTTCATATCCTTCTAATATAAAATGTGTGCTCCCCTTTCGTGTTTCCATGCTGATTAGTTGCTGCCACTTGTAACAAAGGCGCTATATAGGCGCCTGACCCGGCACAGAAGAACACAGAGGCACGTAATAAACCAATGGACTTTTTATTTTTCTTCACCCGTGGGCGCACGTCTTCCCCGTGACCCACAGGCAATACACAGTTCCGCAAAGCACAATTACCACACAACTCTCTTTTCTTCCTTTACCACCACTCCTCCTCAAGCTTCGTCTCCTTCCTCCCAACTCTGTCTCTCGAGTGGTGGTGGCTGGCTCTTTTTATAACCCACCCGGAAGCGTTCCAGGTGCTTGACCACCTGGTCCTAATTGCACTTTCGGGTGGGGCTGTAGAATCGTCCAGCCGGGCTGTTGGAAGGAGACAGCCCCCCCTAGCGGCCACCCCGGGCCCCAACCAAGCTGTGGAGGACTCCATCTCCCATGGAGCCCTGCGGGAGGTTGGGGAATCAACGTCGGCCCGGGAGGCTGCCACCAAGCGCCTCGGGGGAGGTATTGAGCTGTCCATGACTGCTCCCCCAGAACATACACAGCAGGGCCATTCGTCACACACTTAAGCATCTAACTCTATTAAAAATGCATGTTTAAATTCAACTTAATTACATTAATTATTTAATTAATAACTGTCTGCACTCTGCTATAATAATTTCTCAAAATTCCCTAATGGACCAAGATGAAAATAAAATTGGGAAAAGTGTCTTTTGGGAAAGCGACAGGGCTAATAAACGTTTGGTGTCAATTTAGACAGTGTTATGTTTTGGGAATGGGTCAAGCATCCTTGGAGGTGCTGGTGAAAAAAATGGCATATGGTGACTATACATACACAAATGATTAATTAAGGGCAATATAAAACTGTGACGGGCAAAATTAAGCTTTTCCAGAATAGTGTTGCTTATTCAGTTGTGCTTGCACCACCAAAAATTTTCCCATTCTTTTGCACATGGAGAAGAACTGCAAATGAGCTGAAAATACAGATGTCTTTTCACAGTTCACTGAGTCCTTTGCATTCTTTGATTGTTTCTTGTCATTCCTTGTTTTTCTATTTGGTGTTCCTAGGCACTAACCCTAACCCTAAAAAAGTTTTTAATGCAAAGCGAAATGCTTTCTTCTTGTTCAGTTATGTGATTTTTGCAAAATTGAATACAGTCTACCACATTGAAAAGCAGAAGAGTAGGTTATGTCGATAACAGTGTGGCCAAACAGGAAATTAAAAATGCAACAAAATAACAAACTCAACAAGAAAATGATCACAAATCTAAAATGCCAATTCAGAAACAACTCTTAGAAACGAGTGCCAAAAGTGTGTGCAAACTGAGGAGTCATTTCAGCATGATTATTTGATTTATAAAGAGACAATAAAATCACTGACAGGGTGTGATCTTGTGACCTTAGCAGTAGCCTAAGAATATACTGACTAGCACCTTCACAAATCTGTTTTATGTACTTAAGGTTTTTATGAACTATGTGAACCTGATATGTTCTGTATTTCAAACCTCTGAACATTCATGCTGCTTTGCTGAAACATTTTCTTCAGCAGTTGTGGTCATTGTCACTCCTCTACATTTTGGTTTCCAGCCTACACCTCTGTTGCTGCTGTTTTGCAGATAACCTTACAACACATACACGGTCATTTAATGAGACATCAGCTGCTGTGTGTCTTTATATAGTGTAAGTATGTAGTGCACATTACATCTGTAGAGGTACCTGTCTTATCTGAGTGTATGCTGAATGTTGAGTTCCATAGATTATTTTCAAAGCATAATATCGCATTTGCTATGTTACTTCATTTGTTTGACTGAGTTATGTTATAATATTTTGTTTCCAAGTAAAAGGACTCAAAAAAGAAATGCCTGTCCGAATTGCCAAGCCCGCGTAATACTACAGATTTCATTATCTCCCAAGTCATCAAATATTCCTTTAAAAAAACCTTTGCCAAAGCAGTGTGTAAGGATGTTCTGCAATTTGCATTATTACCCAAGCATTTCCTTCAATCTACAGGAAATGACTTAGCTGTTTACCCTCCTTATTTTCTTGTGGAGAAGGAAAATCATTTTTGGAAAAGCATTGATGTTTCCTGCTGTCTGAGAATTAATTACATAGACATAGCCTGGTGTGAATTGGCTACATGAAACGTTTTGTCCCTTTGCTTTATGAGAGATCTTTTACAGAGATAATCTCCCTTTTATATGTAGCACTTTTCCCATACAATAATGCATAGTTTTTTTATAGATATTATTTCTCATGACCAGTGAAAAATAATGTCTATCTGAAAAGTCCTGTTTCATCACATCAACCAAATGTCTGCAGTTGTCATCATAGACTGGCTGAAATTCATCTAAAATGGCTCCCCCTTTTAATCTCTTTTTCTCTGCTAAAACTATCTGCTGTGAGCTGATTGAGGATCTAATGTAGTGAAGTGAATATTTTGCTGAATGCTAAGGTGTTCTGATAACAGACAAGTTAAATGGTATTCAAAAGAAGTAATGCACGGGGCACTGTCTTTATTTTTATAGTGCCGTTTACATTAATGGCTTAATAAGCACAAACACAGTGAAGGATGGCGCTAAAAAAAGAATCTTTTCCACAATGTTTATGCTTTCTTTCTAATAGTAGTGCTGTCTGAATATGCTAAACAGCACAAGGTGTGCTTTTGTGAGGCGAATTTGTGTTTACTGCTTTTTCTTTTATTCTCTGATTTTATTATCTGTATTGTAAAGACAGATGTAGTGTAAAATGGAATAAGCTGCTGTACTGGCCATGTTATATCACTTCATAAGAAGCAAGAATCATTTTTTTTGATGATCTTGTTAGAATGGATTGTGCTTTTTTAAAGGATTCTTTCACTTTTGACTCATGATGGCATCTAGCTGTTCTTTAAGAATTTTGCATTGCTGTGTCTTCACTGAAGTCTGAAATGTGATAGTGTGTATATTGTGTAGCTGCAGCAGGAATGAACCAGCAATATAAGCCTCTGCATGATATAGTAGCATATGAACTTGAGATGATACGCCCTGTGATTCATAACAGGCTACATTGTGTGTATTTTGAAGTCACATGACTGTTAGTCTTAAGATGTGACATCAGCTTAGAGTATTTGAACAGCAGGAGGCATGAGTAATAAAAGTGTGAGTAATAAAAGTGTGATTAACATGTTAAAATCAATTGACTTTATCTATTTTTTGGTCCTTTTATAATCAGTAAACATCATTAAGTGATAACAAAATACAGGGAACTTAAATGCAACAAAGGGTCCAGAGAATTGATGAATTGATGAAGACGGTGAGAATGTCAAGTGTTTTCATCCACATATGCAATGAATACTGTTACGCAGGCTCAGAATCAAAAGCCAAATATTTGTTGAGTCAGGTCACACTGGTAGGTATGTCAAAAAATTGTCAGAAAACAACAAAGCAGGAGCTGGGTGTGCCATAGACAGTCACATTTAAAAAGTTTTTGGAATCAGGTCAGTTTAGCTGAGTAGTGCCCCCTATGGGTGTGTGCTTGCCTGAGCTTCAGGCGCTGAATATCTAACTACAGTTACTGACCTTCGTGTCACAGGAACATTGGCCTTAAGTACCATGACTCATTAGCAGCTATAGGCTTTGTGCTAAATAAACATCAAACAAAACCCTTGCAACTCTGAGCAGTGTCCTTTCAAAAGGGCACTCGATCCTTTAATGTATTACTATGCACTGTCTGACGCTACATGGTCTAGGCCCCTTTCCTACCTTCACTGCCCTCAACCACATTGTTTCTTACTTTTCCCTGGTCCTCTTGGTCATGGAGCTGCTGCTTACTTTTAGTTTTAATTAGTGTATAGGTATAGGATCACTGTTGCCACATGTATAATACACTGAAATTCTTACATATACAGTTAGGGTTGAGGTAGAGATTTTTGCTTTACTTTACTGATGTACAGAGAATTGATTGTGTGCTAACAATGATTGATTATGTACAAACAACACTTTGTACTGATGTTTGTTCAGTTTTTTTACATCTCTCTGTAAAATGTTTTGTTATATCGTAACATTTGCTGTGTGGCACCTCAGTGTGGTGGAAGGGCTTGTATATCTCAATGATTTCTATTTTTTTCTATTATTATTGTTGTTGCGTACAGCAAATTAGTCTAAGAGAAGGGCAAGACTAAGCTGAATATAAAAGAAAGATAGATAGATAGATAGATAGATAGATAGATAGATAGATAGATAGATAGATAGATAGATAGATAGATAGATAGATAGATAGATAGATAGATATTTTATTAATCCCAAGGGGAAATTCACAAAAAATAAAAATAACACTCCAGAGATTATTATTATTATATATTTCGCTAATCCGTTTATTTGAGGCCAGAATACATCACAACCATTTATAGTATTTTATTAATAATTGCCATCACACGAAATGTCAGAGGCAAAATAAATCAGTAACCTCAAGGTTTAAAGTTCAGTTCTTTATCCATTTTACCACACTACATGCCACAGGGATTTCAATAAATTAAACCTCCTCCATATCAGGGGTTCTACTCATTCCTAGAAACAGGCTTGGGCAAAATGCTAACCTGTGAACTTCCGGTGGTTCAGTGATACATGTAGCATTGTAGGGTTTGAGTTTAAAGAAGCTGCATAAGCCAACTAGTTGTATTTATATTTGTTTATATGTGTGTTTTGTCTATGCTGGAGTTTTTCATCATGAGCATTCCATTTCCAATATTTTTATATTTTGCTTTGTAATTAAAAATTAATTTTCATTGATTACTTAGTTTTCTGTATTTATGCAATACCATTTTGCAGGTCTTGTGAGCTTGATCATTGTGACAATGACATAACTGAAGCTACACTATAAATATGGTAGCAGCTGCACTATACATTATCACTTGGTGGATGCTAAAACCTTTCAATCTTTATAGTTAGCTTTTTTTCCAATTAGGCCTTAGCATTAGCATTTTGTGTTCTGGTTACCCTCTTCTGTATCTAACATTTGATTTTTGCTTTGCCCTTTCTGGTTACTTGTTCTTTCTTTGATGTTTCTTGTATTTTAACCAGCTTTTCCTTCACCTCATTTTCTCATTTCTCAGTCATTTCCTGATAGTTGTGGTGTCCTCAATAATCCTTGCCACTTCAAGTGTCATAACACATTTGGGCTCACCATCTGCAACTGAAAGGTGGGGGTTTGGTGCAGTATCAAGTGAGTGGTAGTCATGAGTGGAACAGATTCAGGCATACTAGCCCTTACTAAATGTGAACTGTAGAAACTCTTGGTATATGGAATGTAACTTTTCTGGTGGGAAAGTAGACATAGTTCATGCAGGAGGTTGAAAACTACTACCTAGATATAGATGGATTAACCTCTATACACTTCTAGACACCAAACGTTTTCAATGGAGATTGTCTATATCCTAACCCTCTTACTACAGGAGAGGAGTGCAGTGCATAGCTGCACTTTATCTTGCTAGAAAACTTTGCTTATGGTGGTGCTGATAATGATATGTATCCATTAACATCTATGTATTTGACCTACATAATTATTTAGCTGGGAGTTTGAAACTCTCAGTCCAGTTCATAACCAGGTCATTAGTATTCTATACATTTCTCTGTTATTGTATGTATTACCATGATAACTGTGTTATCCATTCCGCTTGAAAATTAAATGACTTGCTTAATTGCTACTAGTATATACAGCATATTTGTAGTAGTCCAGGCTCACATAGTAACAGGAGACTGGGAGAGCGCAAACCTGATGTCACACACAAGGAATAATAATAATAATAATTACTTATATTTACAGTATATAGCACTTTTCTAACTACTCAAAGTGCTTTTCATAGACAGTAGAGAGCCACTTTAACCACCACCAATGTGTAGCACCCACCTGGATGATGTCATGGCAGCCATTTTGTATGATTATGGGACCAGAATGGATGAGGCCATGACAGGGAATTTAGTCAGGATATTGGGATACACCCTTATCCTGGATGCACTATGAGCAAGGCAAAAACCATTCTTAAAGGAAAGGCCAGTCCAGTATTAGGCACACACATGCACATGTCCATCCTCACAGTTATTACTTTTGGGCCAAGTTAGAGTTATCAGACAAACATATTTTGTCAAGTATGTTGCCATTAAAATAGTGATTTAGGTCACAGCTGTGGTGGATTTTACTGAGGAAGTTATCATTTATTGCATATCTACAACTGTATCTGTTAGAGTACCCCCATGTATGCTTTAAGCACAAGGAATTTTCTATAATGATCTCTTGTCTAAATGCTGTCAAAAGATCAGGATTAACTAAGACTTACAAATAATAGAAACAAAAAAATCAAAGTCACATTTTATATTAATTTTCTCTTACAATGCTAACTCATTCACATTTTAATATTTAAATGGAAGGTGATGTGTTCACCTGTATAAAAGATGCACTGAATCCATGCTGTGTGGATTTCTTTTTCTTTGATCTGATTCTCACTATGATTCCCACAGGGTCTATCATTGATAGGATTTTTAATACATCGATCTCCTTAACAGTTTGTACTGTTTCCCATCCCCTTGTTATTAAGTAGAAGATGCATGAAGAGGGGAATCATTATCTGTGAATGGCTGCATGTAAGACTGAAGCCAGGAAGCACTTCTTTACTCAGAGAGCAGTGGGAATCTGAAACAAACTGCTAAGTCATCTAGTTGAAGCAGAAACCTTGACAATCTTAAAATAGTTTTCTGGGCAAGATATTGGGACAGCTTAGCTAATAACTGTCACATTTCTCGCTGTTTTATGTTATAATGATGGACCCCACAAAACCATACGGCCCTGACCAACCCTGACACCCAGGCACTGTTGTACTGCCTAAGTTGTGTGTTTATCTTTATAGTTATCTTACAATAATCCAGTTATAGGTAGTAATATAATAGAAAGGTTCATTTAGCAAGCTATAATCTTTTATGTCATGGCTTAAATTAGTAAATGCATTTCAGATCAGCATTTTGAGGTACCAAATATACATGACTATACCATTATAAACATACTGACTCTGGGATACTGATAGTCAGCCCCTGTTTGACATTACCTTTCGTTAAGGCTGAATGCTTAATCCGAGAGACTGAGTTAGAATGACACCCAAGTCACCGTCTGTATGCAATGTGCATGTTCACCTTGTTTTCTTTGTGCCGACGGGGGGTTTTCTTAATGTGCATTTTTATTGTTAATCCCCAAACTACATACATAATACATTAATGATAACTCTAACTTTGCTTCACTATATTTGTATGTGAGACACTGAGACAGGCTGTGGCCATGTGGTAGTCTGAGTTAAATTAGCAGGTTCATGAATAAGTGGATTAATTATCTAATCTATTATTCTAAATGATAAAACTTTGTTTTGTAAAGAACCATGTTATGGCATTTACCATTAAGCATTCTTTAAAAAATAAATATTATATGATTGTTGTTTCTTTACAGGTATCTAGATCAAATTTCACAAATATCAATGTATTTTTGATCTACACTCCAGTTTAATTTGGCAGCAAATGTGCTTGCTGAAGCATCTTACTGATCTATCCATTCTCCCTTCCATCCATCCACTGATCCTACTAAATCCAAATCAAGGGTTTTGGAAGCCAAGAATCTATCCCAAGAGCATTAAGTGCAAGGCAGAAACAATCTTCTAGTCAACACCACTCTTCACTTCTGTAATAACTTAAGTTTGATTTTTTCTGTTTCACTTGCAATAACACAGTTCTTTGATAGTTTAATTTGATATTCTTCTGCTTAACACTCTAGTCTGGAAGAAAGCAGTGTAAGCGGTTTGAGGGTGCCAAGGCTGCAACAATAAATCTATCACTGGATTCTTCCTAGCAGTCCATGTTTTCATGCAGGCCAAAAAAAAATTCAAGTGCTATGTCAGCAGCCATACATATGTCCAGTCTTCATGATTAATATTTTATCCCTTTTCTGGTGTTCCTTTGTTTAGGCACTTTCCACTATGTGCTCGCCTTCATAGTCCATTTGTATGGCTTTTGACAATAGCAGGATGTTTGAGAGCCTGTGGGGATTGTCCAGGAGTCAGGAATAACAGCCAAACAATGGGAAAAGGAGGCCATGTACAAGTAAACAGCAAAAATCAACAGTCACTGCCCAGATGGAGTGAAGCCAACAAAGAAGTTATAGAGCTCCTGGTTTCTGCAGTGTCTGTATATACGACTTTGCTTTCCTTCTTCACCTGAAAGGCATTTATTTTATATTTCAGGGTATTCTTATTGTATATTCTGTACTATATTTCACATGTAAATGCTAAGGATGAAAACCAGGTGCTCAGACTTTGCTTTTTCCAATCAGTTTCTTACCATTTAGTTAATTTAAAATCCTTTTTTATTTTGCTAGTCTTTATCTGCTCATATTTTATAAACAAGTATGAATGAAGAGTCTGCTTTGTGAGAGTGACACGCTATTCAGACTTGGTTCCTGCCTTGTACCTGATGCTAGAGTGGGCTCTGGCTTTCTGCAACATTAAATTAAACAGGTTTAGTAAATAGAAAAGTTTTGGTAATGGTTAGCTGGTGTACAAATCTGTAGAATTTGCTCCAATAATTTATGCAAATTGTGACAATCAGCAAGCAGCTCATGAGGTCCAGGTACAAACGCCAATGCATTTTAAAGTGGAAAAGGTAATTCATGTTATACCAGACCATAGTGCTATTAGCACAATTCAAACTAAAAAAAATAGGAAAAGTATTAATTTCAGTGTAAAATTACACACAGATATCTGTTGAATTCCCGTAAAAAATTGAGCAAACCCTGTTGGGAGGTTGATTCAGTAAAGGAAGAAACTGGAAAATAACAGCATTATTAATTAAGATAGAAATAATGATTAAAATAAGAAATTGCTTGAAACAAAAACTGCAGTCGCAGGGGATCCTTGGATCGAGTTTGAAAATTCCTGCTATAAGAAATAAAGAGATTGACTGCTTATGTACAAGGTTAGGTTGAGATATCCACAAAGATTAATGCTGCATTCACATGCTTTGGAAGGTTTTGAAGTTATCATTTATGATAACAAGCCTTCTCAAGTTTTTCTGTTCACATACATTTCCAGTTAGAATTTTGGGTGAAAAGTTAATTCACTGTTGATTTACTGCACAAATAATAAAAAGTGCACTTGCATAATTAATTTGCAGATATAATGTGACTGCAGAATGTGAAGATGTCATAACTTGGAGAAATTAGCAAACAAATCATCTTATAAGTGACCTCTTAGAAGGTTGTTTGCATGATGTTTTGCTTGTATTACCTATAGCCCATGAAAAGAGCATAACTATCCTTTAATTTAGCAGGTCCTGTTGCTCCCTAATAGTTCATCACAGGTTCTAGTAATGTTCTGTCTCTCTCTATATGTGATCTTGATCAAATTGCTTAAGTCACATACTCCCCAGTTATATAAATGTAAACTGCACTCTCATTTGCCTAGGATGATGGTGTACACTACAAAAGGTGTTGTCATATATTATTATTAAGCACCTTAATTATTGTGTATAGAACTATTCCATAGTAGTCTCTGTCCCAGGTTGCTTTACATGCTTAGCACCATTGTTTCTACTTATATACAATTTGAGTACTGGCAAATAAAGTATTTCACTTAGTTTCACAACATCAATGTAGGTCAGTCTTTCAGTCTTTTGCTTTATGGGCCATTCTGTTTGTACACAAGAAAGGAAAGTAAAGTATAATTGCTTGTACAGTGTATGTTGAGAAATCTTACCACCCTGCCTAATTAGTACACATAGTAAGCTATGGGCCTCTTCCTAGCATCTGGGGAGTTGGGATTCTTCAGATCCCACCTGTATCATTCTCTTGCAACATTGAAGTAGCCACTTGTCTAAATATTTATATTGTCTGTTCATAAAAAGTTGAGAAGCATCCATCTTAATACAAGGGTGTCTGTATCAATGTGTCTGTATGTTTTCTTTGTCTCTGTCATTTCAATAGATGGCTCATCACAAACATTTGTAGTAATGAAACGCATTGCACTTGTTATTCCAACATTGACACTGCTTATATGAATCACATACAAACAGCAGACATTCAACAGACAAATACATTGCATTAGTCGTTATAACAGATGGGGCATCACAGACATTTGTAGTAATGCATTTTATTACAAATGTTTCTCATACACCATCTGTTTGAATAAAAAATACAATGTATAGTATTACTACACAAATTACAAAGCACATTCCAATAGATGGTGCACTGTAAACTTTAAAACTGAGGTCTATGTTCATTACCTAGATTTCAACTTGTCTGGTAGCACAGCTAGTACTACATAATTGGGCAGCTGCTGGAGATTTAGGGTTGAAAAAGAGAACTTTCTTATGCGTAAAACACATTTTCTTTATTTGGAATTCCCGTTGCATATAGATACAGGTACTAAGGAACAGTATGATAAAGGTGGAAGCTCTGAAAGGTGGGAGTAATCAGCCCCTTATACCAAGAGTGATATAGTTTATTTTAAATGTCTATAGCGCAGAGCAAATATAAAATAATTCAACAAACTATACCAAACTCACAAAATTGTTCTCCCACCGAATTACCTGAAATGTAACCCTTAGGACAGGAGCCCTGAACACACAATGACTTACTAATCTAATAAATAGCACTGAACCAAATGAGCTGTGGATTGAAGAATCAATGGGAAGCTTTAAACTCAAATCTATTGACTCACATGTACTAGAAAAATATCATTGACCATTTTGGAAACAGCAGCCTTAAAACCAGTGGAGCTTCGGTTGAAATGTCTCGAGGGTGACTGGAACTGGTGTGCATATTACTGGGCACATTTCAACTGTTGATCACAACTGTATATTTCTCATTTAGTATAAGCCATTTGCTTGGATTTCATTTCTTTAACACCTCAGCAAGTGTTGCGTATGCTGTGCTATTTTGAGCAGGAGGAATAAATTAAACATACAGTAGCACGAATGTGTAAATCTAATAATATGGTTAATCTAAAAATAATGTTCTGTTTACATTATGTTGCGTTGGCTTAGTTTCCTATTTTCCGCAAAATGGTAAGAAGATTGACAGCCAATACAATAACGAACTGACTATTGATTTAAATCAAACCCTTGAGGATAGCTACACAGCAGCTACTGCTGCTGTTTCTTGATACTGAAATTCTTAAAACTTTTTTTTTTCATTTTCTTTGCAAGCAAAAGTTCCAGAACTTCCTCCTTCTTTGCCTTAATTTGGAATTGCAATAAATGTCCTATGTTTCTGATTACCAACTAGTTGTTTTTAAAACTACCAATAAAAATGAATGACACATTATATATTGGTGTCCCTCACTAATGCAATCCTAGAGCACTTCAGTTTGTGTATCTATTTATCTAGCACATTGGTCTTAGTGTATGGAAGGCAAGAGAAAGTATTATATGGTTGATGAAAGTTGTCTTGCTTTAAATTCAAGCACATTGACCAATAGATAGCCACACTAAATGCCTTCCTAAGTGATGGCCATCCACACTGACATGAATGAACTGAAATCCCCAGTGCCTGTGTAAAAGCATGAAACCTGGAAGCCAAATGTTACTGTTTATTGCTAATGAATGTTGTAGTTGTTGTATGTGTCATGCTGATTCCAGCCTCTTCCACTTAAAGGAAAAGTTTAATATTTTTTCAAGTAGAAGGTATGTCTACACAATCATGATATTTATTATTTTGCTATTTAAAACATTCTAAAGGAAGCATTTTTGTTTACATTTAAATAAATACCTAGCCTGCTCTTGTGTTTTGAAATAGAGGTAACAGGGCTAGGATCGAAATATGAAAACAAGTCTTACAACTTACTAAATACATGCGTTTTTCAAGCCAAGCATATTTTTGAGTATTGAGCAGTGTCTTTAGATTGCACACATACTGCAAAACTGTGTGTCCATATCATTTTAGGAAAGAAAAAAGGAAAAAGCAAAACATTCTCAGCTTTATGTCACTTCTCATCTTCCTCTGTGGCAACCTTTCAGCCCCAAGAGTTGTTACAACTGACCATTTTTTGAATGTTGATGCCATATGTAAATGGGTCTGTGTTTTGTAGACAATTAGACAATAATCAATGAGAAAATGTCACTGTCACTGTTATGTCTCAGTCAGGGTTCCACCCCCTGGCTGAGGTTCAAATTCATGTTTGATGTCTCTTTTGTACATTTTTGATTTTTTTATGTTGATTGTGTACATCTTTCTTTATTTTTGCTTTTGTCTATATACAAGCTACCTGTGTTATATTCCATGTGTTTTCTGGGTGCTCTCCCAAGAAGGGGGGGGGGGGCACCTACCAATCACTACCAGAAGTTGCTCTCTGCTCTATAAATACACAGGGTCTGCCACAGTCCCTGGCAATTCATTGCAAACCTGCCTGGGAGTGGTGCGTTTACTTCTGGCTTGTTCTTGTGTTACTTTGATTTATTGTATTTCCTAAATTTTCGAACCTGGGCTCTGTTTTTGGCTATAGCTGGGATTCTGTTTTCAGACTTTGTTTGCTTGGGATTACCTTATTGCTTTAGACGATTCCTTTATGTCTTTCCGTTCATTGAAGCTCAGTATTATGTCTGAGCATTTTCATTAAGATTCAGTGCTTGCCCTTATTACTAGCCATGGTCTGATGGTGATATCCCCTTCTAGTTGGCATTTTTGGAAATACTTTTGAAACTTATTGGGATTTACAGTATGTGCTTAGTACATGACAGTCACTCAGGTTGTGTTATACAATTTGATAACTGGTTTATGGTGCTTCAGTCTATTTCATCATGGTTTGGGTGCATTGCATGATCTGCTTTTTTTATTTTCTTAGTACGGTGTCAGGCTTTCTCACATTTCTTTGATACCAAAATTGATCTTACTTGCATGTGGCCTTGGCTTTTTTAAAAATCTAATGCTTTTATAAAAATTACAAGGAATTATAATAAGTTCAGATTTATTATTAATTATACAAAGTGCAATACAACTCTTACATGCATCCTTCACCAACATGCACCACACTGGCACTTGACATGAATTTCAGTCCATAGGCTATGTAAAATAACACATAATACTGTAGGTGAAAAGTAAACGCTGTTTTGGGAAAAATGTAACATATGATTTGAGTGTGTGTCTGTCGATAAACTACTGTGTCTGAAATTTATTCAGGAGTTCTTCCAGCATTATAAGAAAATAAATTCATTTGAGTATGTATGTGCTACGATTTCTTGCATATGTTGTGAATCATGGCATACAGATCAGATATCAGATATTTCGGGGCACATTGACAACTCTTCTGGTATATCAGACAATATGCAGAGATTTGTGAAGACCATCATTTGTTATAAGCAATGGCAAAATGAAACCATTGTAGAAACAGAACTGTAGAGACACAAATAGGATAATATGCATCCTCAAGCTCTAGAAATTTGCTGAATTAGAGAGGGACCTGGGGTAAATATCAAAACTCCACCCATGACGGCCACTGCGAGCAGACAAGTGAACAGAAAACGTATTTTTAACTTAAGAAAATAGTACCATGGATCTGTAATAAAATGCATCACTCCTAATTTACTTTTGTTGTTACTAGCATGCCTTAGAAACATAGAAGGAACATTTTCTTAAATCAAACACTTTGTTGCTCCAAGGTGGACGTATTTGGTAGGTTTTAAGGTTTTCTTTTTCACATTTGGAATGCTGCATCATTTGCCACCATTTTAAAACGCAAGAGCGCTCCAGGTATTTTTTTTTACTTTATAAAATATTCTTTGCTTTAGAACAGAGTTTTATTTGGCAAATTAATATACTGTATATTGTGTTTGTAAATAAATAACTTCAGCTTGGAAAACATCAAGCTTATCCTTTAAAGGCCAGTTATTTTGTAGCTCCTTTGAACTCTCAAAGGTCACACTTTCAGCCATCATCTATGGCATAGAGTTGCCTTGTGTTGTGTGGAAGCTGGCTGGACTCAGTAAGCAGAATATATTTTGTGTCTGGTACAGGACACCTGAAGATGTTACCACTCAAAATTAAGGAATCTCCAGGACTGGTAAAATGCTGCTTAAGCTCAGTAGGGATCTTGTCAGCTAGACATCATAAGAAACAGAGTGGCTTACAGTGGATATCTGCAGCAGCCTATAATTTTATGGATTCAAGGTTATAAGCAATGAGAGAGTGGTAGGCTACAAATGCAAAAGTAAATACAGTTCAGAACTGCCCTTACAATTTAGATGTGAAGTTTACAGGACCATGGAAAAAATATGGAGAAGGAGAAGGCCACATCCAGCAACCCTCTTGAAATATTAGCTAAAACAGCTCAGTGGCATGTCTCAGGGGCAGAAGATGTTTTTGAACAAGGTAGACCAGCATAATACAGAGTGAAATCAACATCCTAGAACTGATGTACAGTATTTATGTGTGGCTGGCATATTAACATGCACTTTGACAGAGAAGAGAAAGAGAGTGAAACTCTAGGAGTTTCTGTGACATAGTGAGTAGTCCTCTGTACATTACATGCAACAGTTTTATTTTTGTTATGCAGTATTTTGAGTTGAGCAGAAGCACTTCTGTTTCAGCCTCTTTATCTGTTGGTCACACTTGATAGATAACTTACATAATATTACCAAGTGATATCTCTAACTTACATATAATTTGTTTTCTGCTTCAGCACTTCTCAGCTGCAGACAAAATCTCTGTCAACAGTTGGCTACCCACACTGGTGTCATTTGCATACTTTAATTAAACACCTTTTTTCCCTTTTTAGCAGCTGTGTTGGTAAAAGTATACTTTTGAGGCTCCAAAGTAGGGTGGTCCTCATGTCTATTTGTCTTTCACCTGATATTCTTTGTTTAAATACTCAGGTGGTGTGGATTTGTCTTATCAGTAAATGTCTGAGCTCCCTGGTCCCTCCACTCCTCCTGTCGGAGCAGAACACTGCTTCATTGTTTTCTGTTTTTTTTTTCTTTTCCTTTTTCTTTATTTTTTAGTTCATGGGTGGAGGATCTGAAAACCATTAAATGTTGACCACAGAGTATTTGTGGGCTTTATGATTTCCTGCCAGGTTTGTTTTTAACCAATATACATTTAGTAAACGGGAAGGACAAATGCTTTACACAACATGTGGTTTTTAGAGAGTATAGCCCAATTTTGGCAAACACTGCTGCCAAGCCCTCTGATGCTAATGAGCTGTGTGAATATTTAGGAGCACCAACAGGCTTGACTCTGTGTGAACCCTACTGAGGAATGTTGCAGTATCGGCCTTAGTTTCAGTTCTTAGGCACATGCTGAATGACTCACACACAGCTTAAAGAAAGAGAAGGAGGAGCACTTTGATTGCAAGAGCAACGCTCAGTCCTGTTTTTAAAGAGAGCTCCCAGACACTTCACTAAAATGGGTTTTTGTTGTGCCTCTGCAAAAATGCCTTTAAAAATGTGACCTAGATTCAGCTTGCATTCACAGTTTTTAACAGGGCCAGTGTCTAATTAGAGTGGAAAATAGAATTGAAAGAGTTAAACAGGTAAACCAGCCTTGAAATCAGAGTAGCAAACTTAGCTTCAGAACAGCTTCAGTACAAGCCTTGCAGGGATATGAAGAGCCACTTGATAAGAGCTGGGATGAGACCAGTGGACACAGGTAACATATTTCAATATGCAAAAAAAAGGAAGCAGTTATAAAAGGATAGTCATTAGAATAAAAATAAGTTACTAGTTAGCCCTGTATGGTATGGATGATTGCATCTAATCTGTGATAGACTGATGCCCTGTCCAGGATTGGTTCATGCTTTATAGCTAGTATTGCTGGGATAGGATTTGACCCTCTGCTACCTTAGATTATGCCAGTAAAGAATGTTATGTAATTATTGAGTATTACTTATTGAATTTCTTCTCTATGATCTCTGTGTACTGTAAGCTACACCTGAATTAAGATGACATATCTGTGGTTTTCATATTACAGACACTACACCATGATTTTGCATTCTGAAAAGCTGTATAAGCCAATAAGGAACATACTGCGATTAATATCAATTGATGTACAGTAGATTGTTATATATAATATGCTACCGTGGCTGTTCGTTTGACTGTCCAGGATTTTAAAACACCCGTAGCACGCAAACCATTTGAAATATTGACCTGAAATTTGGTACAAATATACTACGTGATGTCTACTATATGCTTTCGGGATGATGATTGACCACCAAGGTTATTCCCCTTTTTTATTTTTATTTTATTTCATTGTAGAATCAACTCTCTGCAGTGGCCAATAGGGTGGCCGTGCAGCGCATGAGTATGGGCGCCTTCTCATCCCTACCACCTTCGCCGTCACTTCCCCTACCTCTTCATATCTTAAATCATTCTTGAGGCAGATTGAAGACTTAAGTGCCAGCTTAAATAAAAAATTAAGGAAAACGTACTAAGTAATTGCAATACAAACACTGACTTAATCAGTTTTAATGTGAAGAGATGCCGACAAAAGAAGAGAAGAAGTGGGCCGCTAGGATGGAGAAAACACGAGCTGCTCAGGAAACAGCAAGCACATCAACCTCTGAGCAACTGAATGCTAAATGTACAGAGAAAGAGTATGAAAACTATGAATGCTCAAGTCAAGTGCATTCACTGCACATTATCGTACAGTGCGCCATTAATGGTAATGATATAATTAATAAAAGACCATGGATTATGTTAACTCGTGTCTATTATAATTGTAACAGTGGCAATCTGGCAGTTTAAATTATTGATAAGATGATACCATTCCATATATTTTAAACATCCATCCATCCATCCATTTTCTAACCCGCTGAATCCGAAACACAGGGTCACGGGGGTCTGCTGGAGCCAATCCAGCCAACACAGGGCACAAGGCAGGAAACAATCCTGGGCAGGGTGCCAACCCACCGCAGGAATATTTTAAACACTAATTTTTTATTGGCAAGCGTAATGGGAAGCCAGAGCCAATAGGAACACAGATCCTGCCCTGTAGAGATTCTCAGCCCATTGCAAGACACACATTCACAGCAAGGTGAAAGGTTACCATTCTGATACATTATTAACTCTGACTTGCTTCAGTTTGAGTCCTTACTTTATATCATTCTTAAACCTGCTTAATCCAGTTTAGATTCAGGTGTGTGAGGCAGGAAACAGCCCTGTACAATGAACCAGTCTGTTGCTGAGCTCACTTATGCACATACCCACACTTGCACTGATGTCAGTTTAGAGCAAAAAGTTAACCTGACCACTTTAATTAATGGGGAGGAAGCATGGAGTGCTACAGGAAAAGCCGGCCCAACACAAGAAGGACATGCAAACTCCACACAGACAACATCCAGGCATTATGATTTATCTATAGGTCCGGGATACATGAGGCAGCAACTGTGCCTCCATGCCACCCTGCATGAGTTCTTTAGTTTGTAGGTTTCTAGGTTTATAGTAATTAAATAATATACGAAATATATTGCATTATACTTGTTTCTATTATTTTTCAGAATGCAGCATATAAAACCTCATTTAGCGGAGTATACAGTATTTACCATATGCAAAATAATAGCTCTTTCAAAAAGCAATTTGCTTCATCTTTTCATATAAATTATGTTCTTTGATTAATGTTGTCAGATTGACAGAGGGGAGTGGGTTTTTCAAACAAACATTCTTGCTGTATCCCATCATCTGTTATTATTGTAGTAACAGGAGGAATCACTTAGAAGTCTCCACTATTACTCAGTGAGATGTTACTAGTTCTGAAAGGTACTATATGAAATAAAAGCTAGTTTTCCTTCTTGTTGTTATTTTTCTTTTTTTTCTTCAAAGGCCCACAAAACAGACTACAACTGGGAATCTGCTCTGTCTATAGTTGCTAGTCTGGAAGTGTGGTATTAATCTAAAGATTATATAAACTATATATAAATGAATGTAAATGAGAATGTAAATGAAAAAATATATGTGCCCATTATTTAACGTACATGGAAATTTTCGGAGTATAACCACTCACAAGCTTGATTTTGTACATAAAACCTGTTTAGCTCCTATATTCTGACTTTGCATAAGAAAACTGTTTCTGTAATATTCTTTATGTTACTGTATAGAAGCCCATTGTTGGTCCTGTCAAAAACAAGCATATTAACCCTTTTCACCTGACTTATCTGGAGTCTTTCACATGAAAGCATGACTTCAAAGAACAAATGTAAAGAACTGAATATAGACATAGATAGGTAGATAGATAGATAGATAGATAGATAGATAGATAGATAGATAGATAGATAGATAGATAGATAGATAGATAGATAGATAGATAGATAGATAGATAGATAGATAGATATTTGAGATACTGCTCACCATCTATCCATGTTACAAACAGTAATATTTTTAACTCATTTATTATTGTGTTTTTTTGGTTAATAGTTTCACTAATATGAGTCCTATGGATAGAAGCATTCTCTAGGTTTAGAGATTTAGAGATCTGAATGTCCTGATTATTTTTATGTTCCTATTTCATTAGTACATTTAAAAAGTCAACATTTGTTGTGTTCTATCATCAAATTTGACACTGGGGCAACAAGATAAAAGGAAAAATTCAGATTAATTAATTTTAAATGCATCCAGTGTGTTTGTTTCAGAAGAATGTCCGTGGGCACCCCTTTACAATGACGCATTGTTTCAAATGTCACTTATGAATGGTTGATTAAACTTGAAGTTTATTTTATAAAGCACATGGGCAGCTTAAGCTAAACTTTTCAACTGCTGTTTTCCCTTTTCTGTTGTTGGCATGTATGGTAAAATGTCACAAAAGACTAGAGTCCTCTGTGGAGAAGGAATAAGGCTAAAGGATGTTAGCAGATAGCACAGCTCAATTTATTTTATAAAGCACAAAGTTTATTTCATATACCACCTTTCTGTTAAGAATACCACCACAAGTGCCTTACAGTTACAGGACTGCTTTACAGCTGGTTGCATCTACCTTCTATATATATATACTGTATATATATATATATATATAGTATACAAAGGTACATGTCCCTCTTGTTATGAGTTGTTTTCAGATTTAATTTAGTTGTGTTTTCTCATTCTTCTTTGATTTTAGTTTGTTGCTCTAAACATGTTTATAGATTTTTTGACTTGTATATTCCATTTATAGCACTTATTTTAAGTTTGGAATATGCTTTAAAGTTGTTCAATTTATATCAGATCTTTTCCCAACACCATTGTTTTTTGGACGCCACCGTTTTGTAGTTTCTTTGTGTGTTTTTGCTAGGGTGATAGCCACTGTGAGATGATTGGAGGTTCTGACTATCAAGATCTAGATTTTAAAAAAATTCCAGCTTTTTCCTTGCCCTGTAAAAATAATCAAGATATCATTTTGGGGTTTTAGAGGTTAGGGAATTTAATGGTCAGATCGTTTTATTTATTTATTTATTTATTTACACTATTCAGTCTTTACTTTTACCTGTTTCTAATGTATTAAGATGTACAGTACATTTATTTTATATTGCTTTATTATCCTGAAACATAATATCTTTTGATTTCCTTTGAATTTTCAATTGCCATCTTCTGTATTATTTAATTTAAATTTATTACATTATCAATAATCCTGACAAAATTAGAAAATGTGCCGTTTCTATCTACCCAGTATTGTTCTTTATTAGTTCACATGTCTGATTTGCCCCTTGGAATTTTAAAATACCACTCCATTTCATAAGTACGTCATTTGTGTGTTATAAATGTCTCTATTCTTGCATGTACTATCATGATAACTCTGTTACCCATTCCATGAAGGAAAAAAAAACAGAAATGGAATGCAGAGTGCAAGGCTTAATTGCCACTAGTATAACACATACTGTGTACAACACAATTCCGATTCAGATAAAAAATATTTATTAGCCTCCAGCACCTTCTTTATACAATCACCAGCCACAATACACAAATATAAATTCTCTCCTTCCACCTTTTTTAGACTGTTGCCTACTGCTTCACAGCTGTAACTCCATTAATTAAGGAAACGGGCTGTCTTTTAAATACTGCTTCTGGTGTCATGCCTAGAAATGCAGCCCTATTAGGGTCGTTGGACACTGGCAGTGGGCACTGCTGGGAGAGGACTGCACTGGTTTCCCCATGACCCAGAAGTGCTCCAGACAACCTAGATAGATAGTATCTATCTATCTATCTATCTATCTATCTATCTATCTATCTATCTATCTATCTATCTATCTATCTATCTATCTATCTATCTATCTATCTATCTATCTATCTATCTATCTATCTATCTATCTATCTATCTATCTATCTATCTAGGTTGTCTGGAGCACTTCTGGGTCATGGGGAAACCAGTGCAGTCCTCTCCCAGCAGTGCCCACTGCCAGTGTCCAACGACCCTAATAGGGCTGCATTTCTGGACTCCAACTTTCATGCCATCCTGCGTGGTGTCTTAATTGGTTTCATTTCTGAGGAACACTGCCACCTTTCATTTGAGGTAGTTAACTGCTCCCGGTTTGCCCACTTGTCCAGTCCATCCATTATGGCCCTCCTTTATCCTGGCTTGGATTCCTGTCCTTCCTGTATGGCATCTGCAATATATATTTTGATACATTTATACACTACTGGACAAAAGTTTTGAAACACCTCCATTTTTCCAGTTTGTATGTAAATTTAGCACTACAAATCTGGTGATTAACAATGTAATGGTAATGTAATGTAATGGTAAACTGACATAGATTAAAGCAAATTCATCACCCAAAAATTTTATTTTTTAAACTGTTACTTACTCCATGTAGTTTGCAGTTGTGGCCAAAAAAATTGTTTTTGAAGGAAAAAAAATAACATGAAAGATTCAAATTTTACTGAACCCAGCTGTGACCAACTCTGGACAACAGCAAATGACGTGGAAAACTTCCTTGGAAAAAAGAAAAAGATTCTTATGTAACTCATGTCACATAAGCCACATGTCCGCTATCTATCTGAATGCTCAAAACATGCAATATACATGCATTTTTTGTTAAAATACTATTAATACTTACTTCCAGAAAACTATAAGTAAATGATAAACAGGAAAGGTGTTTTTTCTCACAATGGTGTGTGTTTGAATTGAAGACAAGATTCTTGACCAGTGAATGAGGAGGAGAGTGCAATTCATACCCAACAGTATACGTGGGACACACATCTAAAACACTCACAACACGTATACAGGAACATCACAATGCTGTCAGAAGGAAGAAACTGATTTACATACATACAAATTCCACTGGACACATGTTTAACTGGGCCACTGTGAAAGTAAAATTCAAGGCCAATACCAAAAGTGCCAGAGAGCTGGCTGAATCATGGCTTTCTAATGAAAACGCCATTAACAGACACTTAGACTTGAACTCAGCATATGCAGACTTTAAAAAAAGAATATCCAAATAATAAATAAAGACTTAATGACCAACACTTTCTAAACCCAACCTTATTAATCCACCACGCCTCATTTGCTATATATTGCATTTGATTTCTATATGTCTAATCATTTTTCTCTGATGATGACACCTGATAGGTTGTTGATTGCTTAGGAATAAAAAAACTCTTTTAAGATATGTGACTCTTTTTCTCCCTTTGTGGATCTCCAGCTACAAATATGCAAACTGTATCAGAGACCTTCACTTCAATATCTCTATATTATAAAAAAAAAATCTTGGAATTCTTGGAAGGAGATATGTGATCTTCTCGGATGACAATTTGATGTCCCGCGAGACAAGGCAGTGAGACAAAAGGACAGCTACTGTACAGGCTCTTAAATGATCGACATGCAGCGCAACAAGTAGAACACGCAAGGCAGCAGCAGCAGAAAGACAGCAGCTGATCAGACCGCATCTCCTCAGCGTGCATTAAGCCCCCTAGTATATATATAACAAAAGTTAATATCAAAGTGCTACACAATAGGTGAAACTGCAAAAATACCATAGATATTGTATGACGTTAGCAAGTCACAGAAATATTAAGTTACATTTGTAAAAACTATTTTAAAAGTCAGAAAGTAATAGAGGAGAGAAAACAAACAATACATCATGATACAAAATCAAGAAGAAGGTAAATCTTCTGAGATCTTTGGCTTTTGCAGGAAGCAAATATTTGGTAGACCAAGACCTTTGTGCTTCCTGCACATTTATGAAGTCTACCAGGTCTGAAATTAGCTATTTGAAGATTAATGGGGTGTGGAGTTCAAAATGTTGTGATGCTGCTTCTACCCCTTGGTACAAGGTTGCATTGAGTAGCATGGAGAGGGTTCCTTAATAGATGATATAAATAGGCACACAAAAGTACTGACAAGAAAATGAAACTTTAATGACCTAGTAGCAGTCTCCAATAAGAAACTGTATAGCAGCAATGCAACATGAAGGTTCAATCAGTGGTACATAAGATGGGTTAAATAATTCTAAGACTAATGAATCATCCCTCATATTTGCTGTCATAACATTTCAAATTTTAGAATTTAACTAAAATCTATGGTGCCTACAGTAATTTTGTGAGACTTGAGAATGACAAGTGTGTATATACAGTAGATATCTGATATACTTTACAATAGTAGATATAAACATTTTTTTGCAATGCAATTTACAAAAATGAAAGGTGATGTTAAAACTTAACACAGTGAAATTCATCTGGAAGCACAATCAACTTATTACTTTTTTAATTCAGAAACTGTATTTTTAGTTTGAAAATCAAAGTGACGTATAGGTCATTGAGATAAGTGGTGTATTGGAAGTCAGCAGAATGACAGACAAGGCCTACTTCTTTGAGGCATTTTTGTGTCTACTACCTCACTACTCATTAACATACTGATAATTTGAGCCACCATCAGACAGGAGTCAGTAGTGGAGCCATAGTCAGCCCCACTGAGATGCTGCCCTGCTCCGTGTTACTAATCTGTACTTGTGTCAGTCCAGCCAGCTATTTGCTTAACCTACTTATTCAACTGAGGATTGTGAGCTTTTATTTTTGAAGTGATTCACAAATTGACATCATGCTGACTAAGCAGTGCTTAGGTTGTTGGTGAATATACAAACACAAGGTCATCTTCAAGAAACTCTATAGTGTACTAATGCTAGTCTACTTACATCTGAGTCTAGGGTAAAGTTAATAATGTGGTATTTAAACGTATTTGTATATTTCATGGTGAAATGAGACAGTGGCAGTGCAGTGGCTTTATAGTGTGGGCAAACAAATGCATAACCAGAGTATATTATAACATTTATTATATGTATTTCTTTTATTTATTGTAAACTACCAGTTATTACACAGTACACCACTTTTCAAAATGGCCATTGCTATTAAATTCTTTAGAAAACAGTGGCTAGAAGACTGTATACAACATTGGTTGGTTTGAAAATTAAATTTATATTTACATAATTCTTTTCACTGAAACGAGCCCACACATTTACAAATACAGAACAGGTACACCTCTGTTTAAAGTTGATTTTAACAGAGAGATCCATAAAGTTGGCTAAAATCTTGTATTATGCAAATCATTATAGCAGACAAGCTACCATAATGGACAGTAACCAAACCTGATTAATCCAGTTCAGGGTTGTGGCAGGAGCCTATCCCAACTGTTCCGGGCATGAATCAGAAATTAACAGTGATAGAAATACTAGGCCACATATACACATATCTATAAATGCCAGTTTTGAATTATCAATATGCTTGTGAATTGTGATATAATAAACTAAAAAGTGCATATTAAACCTATCAAAACATGTAGTTACCTTTGATATTTTTCCATATATGCAGGAAACAACTGCATTTTGAAAATGGGTGGGACTATAATTAGGGATGCTGCCCAATAGCTCTTGTATCTTGGGTTCAGAATTCACCCTGAGAACTGCCTGTATGGATTTTGCACATTCTCCCCAGTGTCTGTGTGTGCTTTCTTACCACATCCCAAAGACATACAGGCTAGGTAAGCTGGAAACTCTAAAGTGGGTAAGCGAGAATGTTGTTTGTTGTTGTTTCTCCTTTAACCTTTTGCAGGTAATGTATGTATTACTTCATGATCACATTCAAAATGGTCTGGCTATACATAATTTGAGTAAGAATTTCACGTGCTTGTACTTCCATGAACCGTGTAGTAACAAAGCACCAATCCATGAATGTATGTGTTAGGAGTTACAAGTATAATGTCAAAGTTATCACAACAGTTTTATTTAGAACAAGTACAGTTGGAGAAGTTCTAAAATGTATATAGTAGGTTCTTATTTAAAATGCTTTCACTGAGACTGTCTTTGTTATTGTTTTTGCTTTTTTTATAATTTTTGTGGTATATCTGAGCCATCTGCACCAATGGATAATTCTGTTCTCTTTAAAAATTATATAATATAGTAAAACTGGCATGATTATATCATACAGATATGCTTCAAATGAACGAGGATAACTGCTGGTACTCCTAGCTATAAAATGAAGTAAAGATCATGCAAAGTAAAGTCCAATAGAGATTCAGAAAATAATGTAGATCATTTAAACCACAATATATCCATGTACTGACCTTCTAATGAAAATTCAGGATCAAGGAAATCCAGGCCATCAGGAATCAAACCTGGACAGATTCCCAGCCTGATTCCGGGAACAGCACATTAATCAATCAAACTGTATTTGAGATAGATAGATAGATAGATAGATAGATAGATAGATAGATAGATAGATAGATAGATAGATAGATAGATAGAACTTTATGTGTCCCCTCTGGGAATTTGGCATTTTACAGAAGCTCTTTAAATAAATAAATACATAAATAGATAAATAAGTAAATATACACACACACACTGCAGTCTGAACACACACCAGAATGACTTTGTCTATAAGGACTATCTGAATATTGTATGTTGTATGTGTAATGTCAGCAGTTTTTACAGAAATAAATATGTATACACTGTAAATGCGGACAGGTTAAGTTACTGGTTGAGGGTCACACAGTAAGTCAGTGGATTGAATGGTATCTGAGATCCTTGTGATTGCAAAGAGCCTATTTCACCAATGAACACTATATCAAGATGCCTAACAAACAGTGTACAACAGTTTAATAAGGATGCATATTTGTACAGTGTGAGCACTGGCTGGTTGAGTAACTCAATCAAGGTCACACTGGGTGAAAGTTATAATCTAAAGGGCTGTCTTGTGATATAAAATTCAATGTCTTAGTCACTACAGAGACCCACTGCTCACAGATCTTAATCATCACATATATGTTTTCATTGTATAAAAATTATATTCTTTAAATATAAAACCTGTGCCAACTGTTCAAAAAAATTAAAGGAACACTTTTTAATCAGAGTATAGCATCAAGACAATTATACTTCTGTGATACTGATGTGGTCAGTTAAGTAGCAGAAGGGGTTTGTTAATCAGTTTCAGCTGTTTTGGTGTTAATGAAATTAACAACAGGTGCACTAGAGGGGCAACAATGAGACGACCCCCAAAACAGGAATGGTTTAACAGGTATAGGCCACTGACATTTTACCCTCCTCATCTTTTCTGTCTGTTTTTTCACTAGTTTTGCATTTGTCACTACTGGTAGCATAAGGCGATACCTGGACCCTACAGAGGTTCCACGGGTAGTCCAACTTCTCCAGGATGGCAAATCAATACGTGCAATTGCCAGAAAGTTTGCTGTGTCTCCCAGCACAGTCTCAAGAGCATGGAGGAGATTCCAGGAGACAGGCAGTTACTCTAGGAGAGCTGGAGAGGGCCGTAGAAGGTCCTTAACCCATCATCAGGACTGGTGTCTGCTCCTTTGGGCAAGGAGGAACAGGATGAGCACTGCCAGGGCCCTACAAAATGACCTCCAGCAGGGCACTGGTGTAAATATCTCTGACCAAACAATCAGAAACAGACTTCATGAGGGTGGCCTGAGGGCCTGACATCTTCTAGTGGGCCGTGTGCTCACTGCCCGGCACCATGGAGCTTGATTGGCATTTGCCATAGAATACCAGAATTGGCAGGTCCACCACTGGCGCCCTGTGCTTTTCACAGTTGAGAGCAGGTACACCCTGAGCACATGTGACAGACGTGAAAGGGTCCGGAGAAGCCATGGAGAACGTTATGCTGCCTGTAATATCATTCAGCATGATGGTCTGGGGAGGCATAATCATGGTGGGATGCACAGACCTCTACAGGCTAGACAACGGCACCTTGACTGCCATTAGGTATCGGGATGAAATCCTTGGACCCATTGTCAGACCCTATGCTGGTGCAGTGGATCCTGGGTTCCTCCAGGTGCACAACAATGCCCAGCCTCATGTGGAGAGAGTATGCAGGCAGTTCCTGGAGGATGAAGAAATTGATACCATTGTCTGGCCCCCACGCTCACCTGACCTAAATCCAATAGAACACCTCTGGGACATTATGTTTCGGTCCATCTGACACTGCCAGGTTGCACCTCAGACTGTCCAGGAGCTCAGTGATGCCCTGGTCCAGATCTGGGAGAAGATCCTCCAGGACACCATCCGTCGTCTCATTAGGAGCATGCCTCAATGTTGTCAGGCATGTATACAAGCATGTGGGGGCCAAACAAACTACTGAGTATGATTTTGACTTGCTGCAATGAAATTTCAGCAAAATGGACTAGCCTGCCACATAATTTTTTCACTTTGATTTTCGTGGTGTCTTTGAATTCAGCCCTCTGTAGGTTGATAATTTTCATTTCCATCAAACGATGTGGCATCCTTTCGTTCCTAACACATTACCCAGTCTATATCAGTATAGATATCCAGCATAATTTTTTTCCCATTGAAATCTGATGTGTTTTCGAAGTGTTCCTTTAATTTTTTTGAGTAGTTTATAAAACCTGTGCCATTCCTTGGTTAAAAATTCTAGGAATACAGAAATATTTGCTGCACGCTTATTAAGAAAAGATGGCATGGTGGTGCAGTAGTCAGTGCTTCTGCCTCAAAGATCCAGTAACCTGGATGTAAATTACTTTACAGGCCTAGGCAAAGTCTGAGGGTGTTTGCACTTGTCTATATGGGTTTTCTCGGGGTACTGCAGTTTACCTCCCAAATACTGCTGTATAGTCACACATGTTAGTTTGATCAATTAGCCTTCTGCAAGTGAGTGTCCCATGCATTAACTTGCACTCCATCGAGAGCTGCTTTGTGGATTTTGTCTGAAATTGCTGGGGTAGACAGTGCCATGTTACTTATCAGAAAGACCTTTGAATTACCTATTCTGATAACATTGAAAAGTAGAATTCCAATGTAAGGACACAAGATCCGGGAAATCATGTACAATCCTGACTTCAGTCTAAATACAGTAGAAAATGGAGTATGGGTTTTGTTCTGTTACTGTCATTTTTTAACAAATACAAATTATTTGCTTATTGTACTTGAATGACAACAATGTATTTGAATCATGAGTAAAACAATATACAACAAAGGAATAGCACAGCTAAATACAAAGTATCAATGATTGAAGAGGTAATACTGCATCCTTCAGTTTTCCAAAATTTGCAGCAGAGGTACCTCAGCATGCTAGTATACCTAAGTGTTTGCTAGCAAACATGGAATCCCCTATGAAGAGGACAATAATGTATGTAGTAGAAACGAGGTTTAATAATTTTCTTTTCTAGAATGAAAAATAGCTAGCTTGCGTATTTAAGAATACATACAAAACAATCACCAACTAAGTACAGACTTGCATACATCCTTTAGTGAATTTTAGGATTACTTCATTTACACTAACATCAAAGCATCTTAAAAGTAGCTGTCCTAACATTGTGTCTACTGGATCGAACTTTGTTTTATACATTAAACAAAGATGTTAAAATCTCAGGATTAAGTTTTCCAGGACATTAACTTAGATTTTTATTAACACGTTACTATTAAAATGCTTATTTTACTTTGTATTATGTTGTACCTTGCACTTTATTCCAGTTTGCTATGTAAACTACCTTGTGGTGGTTCACTGTTAAGGTTGTTACCAAAAATGGGTTAACTTGAAGGTGGACGGCACTGTGCCGCCAAAAGCTCTAGAGCAGTGATTCTTAACCTTTTTTGAGTCACTGACCCCTTTAAGAATCTGATAAAAGCTATGGATCCCCGTCCCCAGAAATATTCACAAAAACACAACTTTGCATGCAAAGAATATAATGTACTTTATTTGAGATTTAATTGTCTCATACATGTATGACATACACAAAGTACTATTAAACTTTAAAGTAAACAATCTAAAAAAAACACTCTTTTTCATGCAAAAAGTAATTGCCACTCATAATTATGAAATACAATCCATCCATTATCCAACCCACTATATCCTAACTACAGGGTCACGGGAGTCTGCTGGAACCAATCCCAGCCAACACAGGGCACAAAGCAGGAAACAGACCCCGGGCAGGGCGCCAGCCCACCGCAGGGCACACACACACCCACACACCAAGCACACACTAGGGACAATTTAGAATCGCCAATGCACCTAACCTGCATGTCTTTGGACTGTGGGAGGAAACCAGAGTACCCGGAGGAAACCCACGCAAACATGGGGAGAACATGCAAACTCCACACAGGGAGGACCCGGAAAATTCAATCCTCTTGTGCAAATTAATACAGATCTACTACTACTATGTTTTCTACTACCATTACTACTACTACTACATCTACTCCAAATCAACAGAACCGGGCTATATAGTGAATATGTTAATTTTTATCTGACCCCCTGAAAGCCATCCATGGTCCCCCAAGGGGTCCACGGGCATCAGGTTAAAAACTCCTGCTGTAGAACCTCGGTTCATTTACCATAGAAGTACCTCATGTGGGACCTTAATGCTCTGTCATTTGGTAGGTTTCCCATCTTGATTCAGGGATACACAGGTAGACTAATAATGTCGGGGTGCCACTATTAACGTGGCCAAGGAATGATAACATACCGAACCGGAATCAATCCTGGTTCCTACGTTTTGAGTGTTGCTCCTTATGATTTGTAACTATATAAAAAGACATTGAACACCCGTCGATATTTCACAAATAAAGAAAAACTAAAGCAAAGGGTCTAGGGCTCTTTGGGCGCTTTTTAAATAACCCTAGATAAAGTGGCAAATTATTGCGCCTGGAGCTGTGGCATCGTGAAGCCATCAATCAATGCGGCGCTTCCCACTATTCCGGAGGAGAGGCGCTAGATTCCTCAAGGACTTTGCATATTTCATGTCATTTTTTCTTTAACTTTGCTTGTTGGACTTGTGCAAGTAACGCGATGAACTGTCCAGGAGGTGGCCACGCTCCCAGCTCCTTGTATTTTTAAATCCCTTTTCTATATTCTGATAGGCTTGTTTACCAGCGGCTTGGAGTCCGGTGCAGTGCGGACTTTACTGCGAGGGAAGCGGGGTGGAGAGGAAGAGACGCACACGGGGCCGCGTGTTCATAACTGCAGGTGAGCGTACATGAATCCGCTACCGATGTATCACTGTTGTATTTAACCAGCTAGAAGATAATGATATATACCAAAGGCCGAGTAAAGCCTGCCTTTTGTCATCTTGCACATTGTGCCACCCCCTCCGCGCTGCAGTGGGAGCTCCCAGTCAGACATGTCAGATGTTGCTTGGAGAAGGGAAGCGAGAAGTAGGGAGATAGCGATCCTGCCATTGCATTCGGGCTGCTTTGCAGTCGGCTGGACGGCTCGAGACTATATATTTGGGGCTTCGTGTCGGTCAGCTGAGGTCGAGAAAGGGAAAAATCAATAAAACAATACAAATAGAAAAAGAGAAATCTTATGAGAACACCGGCACTTCCAGGAAAAGTATAAGAGCTCTCTCGGAACAAACTAGTGAACTTCGGACCGCTGCCCTGAGCGCTTTCGTCCGCCCGACACTCTCCGCGATGGTGTCCGGTGGCGTCCTGTGAAAACTCACACCCCGGCTGCTGCGGCGGGGGCAGCAGACTTACAGAAACGTCGTTTTAACGGGAAACAAAAAGAAGGAATTTTGCCGATCTGCTCTGGAGTACTGTTAACAATAAACTTCGCTGCGATCGAAGGAAAGCGACAAAATGTCTGCCAAGGCTGCTTCTAACAAGGTATGGTATAATAATTTTAATAATGTTTGTAACACTGGTGGGGAAAGGGCAAAGTGTCGTGGGATCGCTGAGAAGGCCCGTACGTCATTCGTTCTTCCGCCGATACGGCTGCGCAGTCAATATGCACTCTACAGGGAGAGAGGGAGCGGCACCTATAGGGGCAAGAGCCTGTGAGATAGGAGACCTTTTCCACCTGTTGGTTTTTGATGAGGGGTTGGGGACAGAACGGTCCGACATGTAAGTTTTACTCAACTACGGCACAAACTCTTGGTGATCCAATGCTGTTAGTACACCCGACCTCACTATCTGATATGCTTTTTGGGGTCCACGTGAAAGAATACAATGCATACAAAATTCATTGTTGATTTTTTTTTTTTTTACCTGCTCTTTTGGGTCATTAGTTTCACGTTGGTGATAGACCAGACTATATCTAGATTGAAATTGAAAGAGGGAAAGCATGAGAACGAATGTTTCTTGGGGACGCACCCTGTACATTTGATGCCCGTGTTTAACCGCCCATTGGCACCGGTATCTCACCGAGCAGTCCAGAGTGATGAGTCATTTAATAAACTGCATGGGCCCTCCTGTGCATTGACCTCTTTCAGTAGACACTTTTTAAATTGTTATCACATCAGGGCAGTCCACATAGCTCCTGATGTACTTTGAGCAAAACAAACTTTTGTCTCAATAGTGTGTACTTCATTGAAGTCAGTTTATTTTTTTTTTGCCTATGACAACTAAATACTTGTGCCACATTGTGAGCTTACTTTTTTGTTTAGACGTTGGAGATTATGGAAATACAAGAATAAAAGCAAACATTTTTTCTTTGGCATTGTGGTACAGATTAAATAAAAATATGCAGGGCAATAAAGATATTTGTACAATATTTTCAATCCTGTAGCACCATCTTTCACAAGGTGGCAGTCCTTCTCAGGACACTTACATGGCCTGTAGCACCATCTTTCACAAGGTGGCAGTCCTTCTCAGGACACTTACATGGATCCAATTGGATTTGCCATTTGACTTAATCTGCATGTCTCACGAGCTATGGGAGGAAAAATAGAGTACATAGAAGATATCTCCCCACAAATATGCTGGGGGTGGTAAGAAAGGTCCATGTGAACAGTATTCAACTTAGGATGCTGAATGTGTGAGTTGTTCCATCATGCATCCTTTGTCACTCTAGGTGGGTTAATGTTCCCTCAGTGATTGATAGTCTTCTCAATCTGCTCATGAGGCAAGAGATCAGTCTTTACTGATTCATTCTACATGCAATCCTTTATCCATCTTTTGGGGTGCTGGAACTTGCTGTGTAATGACAGAAGCAGAAATCATCTCACTATAGAATGTCTATCAAAACATACAGTTGGGTGATTGGAAACTAAGTTATTCTGGTGAGTGCCGGCCTGGTGTCTTGTCCAGGGTTGACTCATGCCATGTTCCAAGAACTTCATGAATGAGCTGAGACTTTCTGCAGCCCATGTTTAGTGTCCCATGTACAGGAAATGGATAGATGAATGGATGTAAACTGCAATTCGTGGCTCATATTAAGTAATTTAAGTAGGTCTAATGTTACTGATATGTTGTTTGAGTATTCATTTTTTGTATTAAACAGAACGCTTTATAATGGATTAGTTCATATTTCTACACAGTGCGTATGCCATATTTTCTTGGCACATTTGGTATCTTTTTTTTTTTGGTAAAACTCTGTTTTATGTGTGAATATACCTTGTACAATTAGATTGCCACATGGTTTTGCACAAAATTGTAATAATTTTTTTTCAAGATAACCTAGTTGTGGATGCCACAAGGTTTTGCACAAAATTGTAATAATTTTTTTTCAAGATAACTTAGTTGTGGAACAGTCTAATGTTTTGCACCTGAGGTCACTACTCCGCCCAGGTCTGTGAGAAATCTGTGTGTTTCCCCTGTATCTATTTGGACGTCTGTAAGTATTCCTATTTTCAAATTTGTTTCAAAGAATTTAACGTTGGCTTATCCCATTGCCATTGTATGAATGTACTCTTTGATGGGCCGGCATTTCTCAGAAGACTGTTGTTTCTGTCTTGGTGCTGGGGAACAAATCAGCTGTATGTTAACTGTGTAATTTATGAATAGTCTTAAGAAAATAAATGATTGATTCTGTTTATTTTTCTCTAACAGTAGTGTTTTTAAATTTGGCCGTGTGAATTTTTAAATTACATATGGGTGGATGTTAACAGTTGGTTTCTGTGCCATGTACCTGTTTAGCTGCTTGGGCAATAAGGGTGTGTCTGGAATGCAAGCAGCAAGTTTCTTTGAGAGAGAAAGAGAGAAGTAAAACTTCATCTTTAGAGAAAGGATTAAATACTATGTCCATTATTCCACTATAGTTGACAGTTTATTGTATTCTTATAAATTTTACTTTCAGATGTTTAAAATAAGGAATAATTAAGTTACAGCAGCATCGGACTGTGCTTGCTTAAAAGCCCTTGTTTGCTGTCCAGTATGTCGAAATTATGACTTCCTCATTGTTTTCGGTCTGATTTTGTTTGTGATTTAGGAAGAGTTGATTGAGTTGATGCATTATGGCACTTCACATACAGGTTACGGTTTGTTTGAATCAGACTGGGATGAACTGTCAGCAGTAGGAATGTTTAAAACCGGAATGCAGAAATGCTGGCTCTGGCAGTTTCTGAAGCATAAGTGAAGTCACTTCCTACGTTGCCTTTTGCCCAGACCATTTAATAACAAAAGTGACTGGCCTGCAGAAAGCAGCCTTAATGATGCAAGGCATTTGCTTTATTTTTAGAATGCAAAGAATTACTTTTTTTTTAATCCAGCTTTTGTTTTAGTTTTATCATTTGTGTTCATATCACTTTGACCATTTTGTACCATATTGATTGCACTGCTTAAAGTCTTGCACATTCTGTAATTAATCTGTCTTCTCAGTCTGCTAAAAAGGCAAACATAGTCATGTGCTGCAGGTTTGTCAGAGGTTTGTAGTGAGAGAAAAATCCAGTAGTCACGAGTTCATTTTTCTTTTAGTGGGAAACGTTTCTGCTGATGCTGTCAGAGGTATGCCGCAAAGAATTAATGTTTTCATTAAGCAGGCTCTATAGAGCAGAGAAAACTAATGAGATTACTACTTTTTATTTATAAAATGCAAAGGCCTCTTGCAGGAAACTACTGCATACTTCAGATTTCTCATGATTATTTTAGTGATAGTCCAAGATTTAAACTGTTTCTCTACTTGGTAGTTTTGTAATGAGGTGACATTTTGTGTTGTACATATGTGCATAGTTGTTTTTAAAGTGTCAAATATTAACAAGCTATCATGTTTAAAGCAAGGGGTGAATTTCTCTTTTTGCCTTTTATAATTAGATTTTTCCCTGGTAGCTTTTAATTGAGTAGTGTCCATAAGGATAAAAAAACATAGAATTGTGCACCAGTAGATTTTTGTTTTTCTTTACTGCATTTTATTGCTCTTTTTATATTAAGCCTAATGTAAATTATGAAACATTTGCTTAAATTCCTTTACATGGCACTTGTCAAGGTAAGGGTGGTTACTGCTATACTATACAAGATAAAGTGTGCCCTTCCAAAATACCTTCAGTTCTTGAAAATTGATCATTTTGCAACACTTGCTGACTGTGCCATTACTGCTGACAAAAATGCTTTATGAGCAGTTTGACTGGGCACATTAAGTGCAAAAACACATAAAAAAACATCGTGGTTACTTATTGATATACATAGTAGTGGAGGAGGAAGAAAATAAAACACTGCTCATCTGGTAACTTCTCATATATCGGAGGTTATGTTCCCTATTTATTTTAGTGGTGAGAAACAGATAAAAGTTTCCTGTCTGCATATTGAGCAATTTAAAGCCATAGTTGTATATAGTGTTCAAAGGTAAGTGTTTATCTGGTTGTTTGTTGATATATAAAAGTTATATTTTAAATTAGTAGTCTGATAGTGCTAAGCATGCAAAAAGTATCCTTGTGTGTTTCGGGAATCAGTATCTGTGAAGTTTTTAATGTCTCATCTGAGTGATTGTAAAAAGTAGTTGGTTTTATTTTTGTTTTTGTGTCAAATTACAATAAAGTAATCCAATTCAGTTGTCCATCAACAGCTTGACTATAAGTCAGAGGTGTCCAGGGTTGGGAGGTTGAAGAAGGCTGCTGTCCAGAACAACAAAGCTACCCACCAAACCACCAACAATCCCTAATCCCATTTTCACTCGGGCTATACACCTAAAAATGTATAGACATACATATATAAATATTTTCGTAAAGGATCACACAAAACTCTTATTTTTACTGAAAACTAAATCTAAAATTAGTGGGACTGCAGATGCATTATGAAAAGCTGGAGGTACCATCCTGCACTAAATCATCACTTGCAAGCTAAAAGTTATTGTAGAATGTGGCAAAGCTCAATTAGCTTACAAAAAGAAATTGCCCAGTAGAGAAACACAACAGGCACAAGCATAGATGCACGTAAATGACTACAGTGGATGAAAGAATAATTAAAGAAGACCCATCAGTATCGCCATTTTCATATTTGCTAGATCCTGTAAAATATATTAATTGATAAATTGGTCTACAACTGACCACACAATAAAACCTGTATTCAAATGTTTGTTTAAGCACTGATGCCCATGTGTAATACTTATTACTTGTATGTAAAATGAAAAGTGCAAGAAATTTTTAAAGCCAATACATTAACTGTAAAAACTTCTTTAAATGTAGTTTTCAGAATCCTCATGTAAACCTTCTTGGTGTTTCAGATTGTTTTTCCACATGACCCAGCTGTCCTTCAGGCTTTAAAGTTTGGTTCGATGTAGTCTTGGTGTTAAGTGCTTTGAAAGATAAAAACTGACTGCAGATTTTAACTTTAAAGTGATGTCGCATCCTACATTTCATTTTGCATGTAAAAGTGTACATGGTCCCCAGTATGCAAGAATGCTTTCCAAAGAATTTTGTAATACATCTCTTAAAAATAAAATGGATTAAATGCTTGTGTGAAATTTACAACTTTAACAGTATTGTGCCGTAGGTAGAATAGAAGATGAAGGAAACTGAACAGTAGGTACTGTTTTAACAGTAGTGGTACAAGCAGTATACAAAAAGAAATGCTGGCAGTCATTTTAGATACAGTAAATGAAATGGGAATATTATGGACACCGCCCATTTAGAGTTTTCAAACAGGAATTAAACACTTGGCTGAATTTCTGAACATCCTTCCTTTTTAGTTGTGGTTGGTAGGCGTCAGCATCCAAGATTATTGTGTCTTTTAATGTTGAAATTTGGCCGCTTTTGGCTTTATGCAGTAGGAATATTGAAAGTTTTACTTATCTTAGGCTGTTGGCATCTTATTTTGTGTTATAAACTCATCCATATGGCACATGTAGGGCAGCTTATGGTGTGGTAAACCTATGCACATGAAGAGCTACATGTTTAGGTATAACAGTTTTTTTTTTTAAGAACCATTGTTGTTTGTTTTGTGTAACTACAGTAATGCATTTGTCCAAAACAACTATAAATAAGTAAAGTGTGCTGTTTTTATGGATACATGCAAAATCTATAAAATCCACTCTTATTTTCCTAACTTAGCTTTCATAATCTGATAAGTATAGTCCCACACCTTCCTCTGTTTCCTGTAGTTTTTGCAAAAGGTTTGTTAGCAATTTCTGCTTTTTTATGTTTCCAGAAGGTGGCACGGTGGCGCAGTGGTAGCGCTGCTGCCTTGCAGTTAAGAGATCCGGGTTCGCTTCCCGGGTCCTCCCTGCGTGGAGTTTGAATGTTCTCCCTGTGTCTGCGTGGGTTTCCTCTGGGCGCTCCGGTTTCCTCCCACAATTAAAGACATGCAGGTTAGGTGGATTGGCGATTCTAAATTGGCCCTAGTGTGTGCTTGGTGTATGGGTGTGTGTGTGTGTCCTGCAGTGGGTTGGTGCCGTGCCCAGGATTGGTTCCTGCCTTGCGCCCTGTGTTGGCTGGGATTGGCTCCAGCAGACCCCAGTGACCCTGTGTTCGGATTCAGCGGGTTGGAAAATGGATGGATGGATGTTTCCAGAAATTTCATTATTTCAGTCTTTTTCATTTTCTGCTTGCCTTTTATATCTTGCCTGAAGAAGGTGCCTGAGTTGCCTCGAAAGCTTGCATATTGTAATCTTTTTTTGTTAGCCAATAAAATGCGTCATTTTGCTTGGCTTTTCTCTGCTTGCATTTTTAAATTCAGAGCCAGATGACTAGGTTGAACCCCTGGATACTCCATTCTAAATTTAAAGTTGTCAAAACAGAAATGTATTATTTTTACAGGCTTCATCAGGGGACACATGCAATAAGCATCACTTGTGTGTTGAGTCTTTATTTTTTTAGCACATAGTCTTTTGTGGTTATTGTTGGGAAGTTGGTGATTTGAAAGTAGTTTTGTTCTTTTCTTTGCAAATTGCTAAATGATGACCCCCCATTCTCATGTAGACTGCTTGTAAAATCTCACTGAACTGAGGCTTATAGGCAGTCAGTCATGTTTTTTAAATATGTGTTTATTGACTGCTGCTTCTGTTTATGCTCTAGGGTGTCAAGTAATCGACAATATTTAAAGTTTAAAGGAAGAGCTGATGTTGGATTCATTAGCTTACTGTGTATAGACATTGCCTGTGAAATGATTTTTAAAAAGTTTTATTTTGAACTCCTTTCTTGTAACATTCTGCTCCAACATTAGCAGTGAATCTGAAAATTTAGCACTATGTTGGTAGGGCTGCTGTGATTGTTCAGTGCAATCGTTAAATCAAATCTGCTCCTCCAATCCCCTTGTGCATTGCGTGCTTGCATGCAGTGTTGCTCTGTAAAGTTTTTGAATAGACTAATCATGGCGGCAGCTAAAGAGGAAGGTTCGTCCAAATGTCCCCTTTGCGTGGAAGTGGTTCAGTAGAAGAACTGACAAAATGACTATTTTTTCACCATGTAAAAAGAGCACCTGAAGTGGAAATGTTCTGGTATTCTAGCACAGGACAAGACATCAGTACTGTAAGTAACATACTTACGCTCACTTAGGCAACCCACAATTGTTCCTTTAGTGATATGAATGTGATTAAATGCAGACACTCGAGTTAGTGAGTGGTATTGGGTCTAAAGCTAGAGCCATGGTATTTATTCGGATAGAACAGATAAACAGTATTCTAAATACACATACTAGTTGCCACATTTGTCAGTGATTAAATACTAAATAAATCACAAGCAATCATGTGGACTTGGAAGGCATATTTTGAAATCTAGTGTAGCTGATCCAAGCTGAAAGAAAGTTTGCAACACATAGCTGTCTACTTACAGGTGAAGCTGCTGGGAAGCTGGCTTTATTGAAGAAGAAGAAACACACGCACAGTTTATCTTGCAGCCCTGATTGGATCAACTGTGCAGACTGTGCAACTCATTGAAACCCTGGTTCACATGTTACTAATTCTAAAAATAGAACTTGTTCATTAAGTGAAATGGTTCTGGGCACTTTCAGCCTTGTCTATTAAATCAGCGAAGTGTTTTGGAAGACCATCCCACCACCCCTGTGCTGCCAGAATGGAGCATCCAGGAAGAGGTTCCCATATTTTGTGTGGAGTTATACTAGAGTGATCTGAATTTACCATATTTCTTACACAATTATGGTATCCTGGCTTATTCTTTAAAAAAAAAAAAAAAGTATTTTAAACACGACTCCTTTCTAAGTTCAGTAACATATGGTGACAGGGTAGCATGCCCGGGATTTCAGAAAGAGCACTTTGCTAGGTACATCTTTCAGTGCATTAAAAGTCGCTAGTCATATCAGTTCTTTTCAAACTAGGCAATATTGCACCAATCAGTTACATACTCAATATTAATGAAGTGAAGCTTGTGAACTAAGAATTGTATAATTGCAATATTAAGACGTTTAGCTTCTGAGATGGCTTGCATATTCACATGCTTAATTTGTCAATTTTACTAAGTGTTTTGGAATTGTTTTAATTAAGATTTTCAGTGATAAAAAGATCTACATCTGATTCATAGAACAAGAAACTCATATACCAGACATGTGGAAGTAGATTTTCTGTTTTTCTCTCTAATTCAGCTGCCTTAGCCTATAAACAAAAGTTGTCATGTACTACATCTGTGAAGACTTCAAAGTTTCAATGCCGTAAGCATTGTGTAAAGATTGTGATAGTTGATGTTAGATCATAAAGTCTTCAGCAGAATATTTTCCTAAATATTTGCAGCAGTAAAAATATTGTTTGTTTCATTTATGTTAACTACAGTTCCATAGACTCATTTAAACTTCCTTTGAAAATCGCTAGTTTTTTTTTTTTTTTTTCTGTCCCCAGTAGGACTGCACAAATAGTACAAATTGCAGTTCAATATTTTTTTTTCTTCTTCTGATTTCTATTCTGTTTGTTGTTGCCTCCATAAAATTTAAAAATTAAGAATAATTTTGAATCTAGATTCCCTTAGTACTGAGTTAGACTTTTTAGTACCAGAAATGATAGAATCATCTTTAATTTAGAATTTATTTTGCTTTCAAGAGCATTCATGTTGGTTAAAAACAAAAAATACCGTGTAGACAATTCAAAATGATAATGTGCAGTATCTCACTCACAACAAATGTATACACCCATCTAAAATTCAACCACGTAGTACAGTTTGAAGAGCATGTGAATGCTTGAGTTTACTCTTCAGTTACACAAATCTTAGGCCTGCAACAAAGACAACCGTTACTGGTTCACACTATATAATGCATCTTTATATCCTGCAGGCCCTTGAAGTCAGATTGACCTAATGGAATCAGTGTGGTTCCAGTTAACATTGTTTGCAGCAACTTTTTTTTGGATAGCAAAATGCATCATCCCTTTCTGGGATTATCTGTGGTTGATTAGAAGCTGTGACATTGACCTCTTTATTTTATTAATGAGAAGTTTACATTGAAAAGTAGATGCTTACCATCTGCATACTTTTCCCAAAGATCCTACCCGAGAAGTAATTGCTCAAGAATTGAGAGCCGTACAGCCTACTTTGGGCAGGCAGAGCAAATAGTAAGTTTTTATCTCTACACATAACATTGCGATTGTAATAAATGTCATTTCTATGAGTGATTTGGGCAGAGTCAAGTGCTTTGGCCATAAGCTGCATTTAGTAATTGGCAAGTACCTTGTGACATTTATCCTAAACAATGTCAAATGCTATTGCAGACCGGCGTATCTTTTTCATAAGACTTAACTGCTGAATAATTAGTAAATATTTTGCAAGCATACAGTAAACTTGAAAAGTATTTAGACAGTGATGCTTTTTTATTTGGTGATATAAGCATATTGTAGAACAGTACATAAATGTTGCGATGTCCGTATTTAAATAGTTACTGAGATCACTTTATATTAATTTTGATCCATTTATTGCTTTTATATTTCAGTATCGCACAATTATCAGATTGTGTTCACATAAACCTCTTACTCTTTGGATACATTACTCTCATTTGAGATTTTTTTTTGTTCTTTTATTTTACATACACAACATGCAACCTCCTTTTTCTTAATACAGTAGGAATTTGATTTAGCTTTCCCAAGTTTAACATTTTGGCATGGTGAGTCAGGAATTGCATGGTTGATGTTTTACTTATGGGAGAAAAAATGTTTTGCAGAAAAATAATAATGTTCATGCTATACTTAAATTTTATTTCATAATTTTGAATCCTGTATCTTGCAACACAAAATGTATTTTTCATTTTAATGATATTAATCAGAATTAATAATGACAATTATAATGTCAAGGTCAGTAATTAGCAATTATGGGTTTTGTGATAATTGTGTACCTTTGGTCTTAGGGAGTATAAATGTCATTACTTGTTAGTATTATAGCTATGGTATGGCCATTGCATGAAGCCTTTTATTCTCGGTACACCTGGATTTTGAACAGACCTTCATTTTGAGTGGTAGTTGTGAGTTTCATGTGGTGTCTCTCTTCTCTTCCAGAATATTAACATGGTGTTTGGTTGGATTGTTGGCCACTGGAATTGACCTGCTATAAATTTAGTGTGTGCTCCTTAGACCACAGTACTCGCCTGCCTAATTCCCTTTCTATTCAGTAATATTTTCTGGCTTTCAGCAACCCAAAGCATTAGTAAACAATGCAGGTGTGTTAGGACCAATATATTGTGGGTTAAAAAGTGCTTCCAGAACCATGATTTCTTCTTTTTAATGCCGTATTTATTTATATATGTAATGTTTTGACACAAGCTGATGTAATCCCCTCAGCATTTTCAAATCCAGTGATATGTTTTACTCCTTTTGTACTTGTTTTTACAACATGCTAAAGAGTGGCAGTCGCACAACAACTCGGCACTGCCAGCTCATAGTTAAGGTGTGGCAGTGGTGCAATAATAACATTGAAGCCAGCTCCAGTGAGTGGAACTTTGCATCAAAAATGAGGAAGTCTACTAAAGAAGGAGCAGACATACTAATCAGCCAGCAAGGCCTGGTTTCAGTAAACTTTTTATTTTAATGTAGGGAGAAGTTAAATTACAAGTCTAGTATGTGCATATTTTTTCACTTTCACACAAAGAAAATTAATTTTGACTTTTTTATTTTATGTTGGTGCAAGTAGTTTTATGTACTCTACAAAAATGGGTCTCCCGATTGCTGCCCAATATTTTCTTGAGATAAACAAGGTTTTCAATCTGTAAATTGATTTAAATGTTTATTAAATTGACTTTTTGCTCAGATATACATTGTCAGATTTTTTTTTATTAATGCTTTTACACAGCACATGTATTTTTAATGACCGCTCATGAATAGCAACTGTATGGCAATTTATTTTTATGAATGCCATCCAACAGTGGCACTTCAGAGAGAAACAGCTGGGGTATTCAAAATGATTTTGTTTGTTTAAGCCCAATAACAGTTTGGCATGTTGATTTAATCTGAAAGAATGTGAAGGCAGACCTTTTAATAGCAAGAACAGGTGCAGGGGAGATTGAGAGGATGCCCTCAGGACACCAGAAGGATATGTTATTGTCATGCTGCATTTTGTAGTTTGTATGCATTAACAGCCTGATTCACCCCTTGTAGAATGGTGGGTTTTTGAGTTTTTTGAATGTAATAGAATTTTAATCAGTTAATATATTAAGTTAATAATTTTAAGTGCATTTTTAAAATTGTGCTTCCCTTGTATTGTGTACATTTGCAGATAATTTTAAATACAAAGTGGAGCTACAATAAAAAATGCAAGAAAAAAATTAATGTGAGCTATGCATCATCTGTGTAGCAAAATACATATAAATGCATATCTGTAGGAATTTTAATGGAATATTTTTAAAGATACTGATTGTAGATATGAAAAAAAGGGCAACTTTCCATAATCTTGTTGAATAAAATAAAAATGCAACATATCTTCACTGTTTATGCAAATATTTCACGTCCATATGCAAGACCAGGAGGCATAACATCTTCAGAGTGGTGTTAGTGACTGGTAAATCCTATAGAGCATAACTTTCAAAGGAGCTGGGCATCTGATCTTAATTTACATTACCTTGCAAAAGTATTCAGTTGTCTAATATTATTAAATTACAGACCCTACTCTGAAATTTAGTCTAAGCTGTCAAGGTAGTTTAGGTTATGTTTATGGTGGTTTATGATTTGACCTGCACCCCTGTATTAAGGCACAAATGTTCTTTACCTAATCCAGTATATTAGCTCCAGATAGCACACTAATCACAAGCTTTTACTCAACTTCTAACTTCTGTCAGACAGAGCCTTTAAGATCCACTAAGGCCGCAGACCCTCAAATGTTCCACCTTCCAGTATAACAAAAAGATGCCGTATTCATCACGTTGGCAGTGCCTTGCAAAAGTATTCACCAATTCTGCACTCAAGTTTTCATTCCTGTGATATTTTTATTTCAAAACACTGAAACACAAAATTAGTTCACTGCTATAGTTTTATACTGTGACACTGTTTTCTTGAAGAAAACAAAATATACAGCAATATTTGATGCTTGTGTTGTGGAAGCTTTTAAGTTTACATAGGTGAAAACCAGTTGCCCGACAAGAACAGAGTTGCCAATGAATAGGCATCCTCTAGCATATCAATAACATAATTGCCACTTTTCTGAATAAAAAGAAAAACACAGCTAAGGACTAATTATGAATGAATGTGAAGGACAGCTGTGAAAATGAAAATTAAAGAGCATCCTAAAAAATACTGGAGATAAAAATAATACAGTTGCATACATTAGGAACAGGGTACAAAACCCCAAGTCTTTACATATCCCAGTAGGTAATGATGGTACAATTTTCATGCAGTAGATGCAATGTTAAACCATACACTGCCTAGAAAAGGTTATCCTTGTCCTATACACAAACAAGAAAGAGACTTGTGAGAAAAGCCATAGGGATGCCAATGAGCACTTTGAAAGTGTTACATAGTTGGTAATCCGAGAGTGAACTAAAGGTGCTCCAATCAACTATATCAAGAGTTCTACATAACTGGCCTGTATGGGTGAATGTAACAAAAGAAGATCCTAAAGAACCATGTGAAAGCAAAGCTAGCATTGGCCAAAAATAAGGATATTGATATGGATAAAGGGTTTTGAATGAGTTGCATGATGCATGACTCTTAGATATGTATATTTCTACGCCTCCCAAAAAAATTAAAGAAACAAAAACACCTTTACAATGAAGTAAGGTGGTGTTAGCATTACACTGTGAAGCGTTCTTTCATCAGTGGAGAATGAGTATCTGGTTAATAAACAGAACTGGTGCTGGAATGTACAAGCAAATACTGCAAGATAACTTAATTTGAGTCTGCTAAAAAGTCTGAAGCTTATGTGAAAGTTTTTATCTTTCATCAGGACAATGATTCTAAATACCAGGCCAGAGAAACCTTGGAGTGTCTTAAGGACATGAAGATGAATATCATATATTGGCCCTAATCTCAGTCTGACTGACAATGTGCAGTGTACACATTTCATTTAAATAACTTGAACCATCTTAAACAAATCTCCATGAATGAATGAATGAGTCAGAATCACTCCTAAGTAGTATACAAAGCTATCTGATAGTACTTACACCTAAATACTTAAAGCTGCTATTGCTGTAAAAAGTAGCTCCACAGGATTGAAGTTTTGGGATCTGTATTTTTTCTTCTTTTGTAGCTTTACTGATGAACTACAGTGTCAGAGAAATATCGAATGAATTTTAATGTGAGTGTAATGCAGCAGTAAGGTTGTTTTTAGGGTAACAAGTACATATTTGCCCACTCTGTGCTTACAGAACAACACTTGTATTATAATTTCCTCTTGTCATTCTTTTCTATATTCATGATTTTTTGCTTTTATGGTTAACTTAGCTAAAAAAAAAAACTGGAGAAGTGAACCACCATGTTTTTTCTGGTGTTTGACCAAGTTGTATTGGGGATCTGTTTTGCCACTGGGTGTGGCTGTGGGATGAGTGAAAAGGAAAGGATAAAAAATGTAAGTTGAAGTACCCTATTGAAAGTAAATTTGAAACTTAAAAAAAAAAATAAAAAAAATTTGTAACTGAAGTCACACACACAATGTTTCTCTTTTAAGATAGATAAGGTTCCAAATTTGCCAATGCTTTTCATTGCGTGACTTGTAAATTTCAATTCAAATTGTACAGCACATTCTAATTGAGAGATCTCACTAAATATTGAAGTGTCCCAACACATTTTCTTGAAGAATAAGTATGCCAAATTTCCACAAAATATGTCCACTGGAAGCCAAGTTGTTTCCTGTGGACAGGCAGAGGTAGAGATATGACAATCACATTAGGTGTCTTTCGCATTATAAGGACACTTTGTTTACATCTGTGTTGCAGATGATAGCCGCACCATCATATCTGTTTGGTATTGGTTGAAAAGATACATTTCTGTAGACTTTTCATTCAAAAATTTATTTTTTGTGTCTCTCTCATCCTATGTTTAAGGTGATTGCTGAGTAATAATTTTAATATAGTTTTCATGGGGAACAAAGATTACTAAACCTCTGAGCTTGTGAGCATATGATTGGGTATCTGAAATTTGGATTATATGACACCAGTAATGAGCAAAATCTCTTTTTCCAATTATAGGGATCAGTATTCAGAAATACACATTTATTTGTGTATACAGTTCTGCTTCAGAAAGTGCCATACAGCCTACAACCATTTCATCCCAGTGTGATCTAGCTTTGAGCCAGTCAAGGTTAACTGTGTTTGTGACTGATGGCCTGCTGATGAAGAGCGTTCTACTGATGTGGATTAAGATATTGTGTTTAACTACTGACCAGAACTGAACCGTCCCTTGGGTTCTGTCAGCATATATTTGTTAGATACTCATTTACAGTGAAAGGTAATTATAGATTCATATCCCAGACAAAGGAAATACACTTAATGTATTTTGCGAAACAGGACTTAACAGTAATATGTATATGAAACAAAGAGATCAAAATTTTAAATAAGATGGTGTGCAGCTCTTCTTTGACCTTGAAAATTTTTGCTGTGATGAGAGGAATCTGCCTGTTCAGTGTATTGAATCCTCGGAGGTTCTAATGCCCAGATCATGGAACAGCAGACACTGCAACGCTGATAAGAAATGGCTTACAGATCCTTTAAAAATGCAGTTTACACAGCTCCAGACCACTGGTGGTATTTACTTGAAATTCTTTGCTACAGAGATTTATCCTCCCTCATTTTGCACTTCAGACTCTGTGTGTGCTTTTTGGGGCTGGGGGCTTTGTAGTGCTTTTTTGAACCACCAAAATATTCTTGCTTGTGTTGGCTTTATTTCACACTTCAAATTTTTTAACATTTCTATCTGTAAAAATAAAATAGTATTTTTTTTTTATATTTCTTGACACTCACAGTGCTTTTTAGTTCTACTTAAATTTGAAATACCAAAACTAAATTATTTGCAGCCAAAAGCACTATAAAAATGCTTGCTTTGACTAATATTGAAAAAAATAGTTTCAACTTCTGGCTAATCTGTTAAGTGTTTCTTAATTTCTATTCATGTAGCCTTTTAAATACTATCTTTTTAATGTTATTAAACCATATTTCGTATTATTACTTGACATTCAAAGGGATATCAGTATCATGATTATAATGCTAATATAAGAATAACATAAATCGGAAGAGGGTTTCTAAAACTACACTTAATAACTGTCTTGTAACTCTTGTTAAATAAAATTCTTTAGCTACAGATCTTGGTTACTAATTTAACAAATCGGCAAACGCCATAGTTGCCATACATAGAATTAGTTTTTTTTTAGTTACTGTAATGCTTCTAGCAAGTGGAAAAGCTGAATATTTAGTTCTGAACTTGTTTCTTCACTGTTTGTTGGGATTATATGTTGATTAATATTGCTACAGTTTCAAATATACTTTGTAATTAAACATATTTTAATAGTTTTAGATATAACTTACATGTGTATACTGTGAGCCACTGTACATCAAACACTAATGATACAGATTAAAAAATTCCAGGTAACAGTAGCACTTCATGTTTAACTGTTTTGTTTGCTGGGGTTTTGTTCTCTTTTTGGTTTTATTTTGAAACTTTATGGGCATTTTCCTATTAATTCCCTTTAGGTGATTTGGCATTGTACATACTTAACTTAAGTGATAGGCTTCAAAGTTAAATCAGCAGGCCATGCTTTTTCAATAGTAGTATCTCTGATAATAAATATATGTAACACCGGGAAATATTTTTACGAATCTTGATTGATGAAAACACCATCATTATTGTGTATGGTATAATTGTACTGTCTATTATAAATCTAGATTGCAATGTAGCTTAGAAATCGGTGTCTTTTGTGGTATTTTTCCCTGTGTATACAATTTATTGAAATTATTTACAGTTTTGTTGTGTGCCAATGTTTATAGTTAAGTGACACTACAAATTAGTGGTCAACAGCACTGTGATGAACGAGCATGCCCTGTTCAGGGATGTTAAATACCATGAACCCACTGCCACTGGGTTGGTCTCAGGGACCTGCAGTTGGATCTAAAATCCCTGAAGCCTATGAAAATATTTGTAATGCCAGGCCACCTTAAATTCCCTCATACGTCCTCATCAGTGTCTGTGTTTCGCAAATGTGTCAGTCCGCACAAGCAGCAAGCAGCCTGTTATCCCATATCCCACTGAGGCAGCTGAAGTCAAGTCAAATGCAAAATTCTCACAGCTGAAGTCTCTTTATCTGGCAGTTAGGTGTCTGAAATTGTATAGGGTAAATATATTTATGTATATATTATAAATATATGTTTAGAATACATACATTTCATGTGTGTTCCATGTATACGATCTGTGTAAATATAGGATGACAGGAAATGCGAGGCAAGAAATGTTGAACACATAACTAAAACAAACGTTTTTCATGTTATAGTAATAATGACAAAATGCTGATGTGAAATGTATATTGTGTGAAGACTGAAGTCCAGATATCAAAAACACTTTCACAAAAGGTATAACAAAACAATTTTGCTTTTATTCAAGAATATAACCCAAAAAAAAGAAATTATTCAATTTACTTATTGCTGTCAATGTGTAAAAACCAAAGCCCAAATATAAGTCGACACAAAGTAGATGCGTCCGCTTGGCTGGTGCAGAGGTAAGAACTGCTGTCTTATAAGAAGAGGTTGTGGGTTCGATCCTGCGTCCTCCCCACATTTACCATTTTGATTAGTGAGCTACTATAATTATTACTATCATATAATAAAAACATAACACATTCTAGTGTTAATTAGCTTTGAGATTATGTTAAAGAGCATATAGTTTTGTCCAGTCTATGGTATTCTAATAATAAAACAGGTCTTTTCTTTAGCAAATGTCAAAATCTTAGTATTTTTTACTTCACTCACTGTGGTGACAGTTGTAGTGTAACAATTTTGTAGGTTCTCTATGCATTACCACACATAACCTGTATCACCTTTTATATAATTTATCTAGCTCTGCTCCTTGTAGTGTTAATTTTATTAACATGAAAATCCCTCTTGAGGATAGTATGTTTGGGGAAAATTAGCAATGTGAACTGACATGTTAGGATGTATGAGATACAATTGTATAAACATGAAAGGCACTTTTGTCATGTTTATAGGAAACACTTGTAATGTTCATGTTTATTGTTACTCCTATTAGTCTCTCTAGCCAAAAGATGATTTTAATGACATATTTAAAGTATGAAGTAGATATAACATGAGGACATTGTTTCATATACCAGACTATTTGTAAATTTTTGTTTTTTTTAACCTCCCTGAAATGTGATAAATAAAAATCTTAATTAACTTTTATGAATGTAAATACTGACATACCATTTTATATTTATATTAAAAGTACTTGCCAGTGCTACTGTACTGCATCTTATTTGTTTTCTATTATTAATATAAGCGGTTTGGCAAAGTAGCATCTTTCACTGTTAGTGCCATATATGTCTTAGTGTAGTAAGAATTTTAAAGCAGCAACTGATATTGACCGTACTTATTTTCTCTTCTGCCAGGTCAACTCATTCATTTTTTTGTCAATGGACATTTTATAAAACCGCATCATATGTGATAATAAAGATGCTTTGTACCCAATACTCATTCTGACTCCGTGGCACTGTATAATTTGAGCAAGTAATTCTGAAGAAGCTTTTTTTATGGCAGCATATTGTTTTCTCGCATTTTCTGTGTTTAATCCAGTTTTGGGCCTATCTCAGTCTCCTTGTTTGACGTTTAGCCTTAAAATGGGGTATTTTATTAAAAGCTTTAAATGTTAAAATATATAATAATGTACATTCCACTGTAATCAGATTTTTTGCTTCCTTTTAGAACCCCCAAGGCTAAGAAACTCTCTCTTCCATGTTAAACTATCATGATACTTGTTAGATTACTTTTTCCTACAGAAAAATGAACATAGTTTTGAATTAGTGAAATGATTTTTAGAAAGTGTGATGTTGATTCTTAAATATTCTTCAAGGATTTCTGCAGTCTTTTGAGTTGTGCAGGGTTTGTTAATAAGATAGGTACATACAGTGCATCCGGAAAGTATTCACAGCGCATCACTTTTTCCACATTTTGTTATGTTACAGCCTTATTCCAAAATGGATTAAATTCATTTTTTTCCTCAGAATTCTACACACAACACCCCATAATGACAATGTGAAAAAAGTTTACTTGAGGTTTTTGCAAATTTATTAAAAATAAAAATGTACATGTGATTTCTCAGTTTAAGTATTCACAGCCTTTGCTCAATACTTTGTCAATGCACCTTTGGCAGCAATTCAGCCTCAAGTCTTTTTGAATATGATGCCACAAGCTTGGCACACCTGTCCTTGGCCAGTTTCGCCCATTCCTCTTTGCAGCACCTCTCAAGCTCCATCAGGCTGGATGGGAAGCGTCGGTGCACAGCCATTTTAAGATCTCTCCAGAGATGTTCAATCGGATTCAAGTCTGGGCCACTCAAGGACATTCACAGAGTTGTCCTGAAGCAACTCCTTTGATATCTTGGCTGTGTGCTTAGGGTCGTTGTCCTGCTGAAAGATGAACCGTCACCCCAGTCTGAGGTCAAGAGCGCTCTGGAGCAGGTTTTCATCCAGGATGTGTCTGTACATTGCTGCAGTCATCTTTCCCTTTATCCTGACAAGTCTCCCAGTCCCTGCCGCTGAAAAACATCCCCACAGCATGATGCTGCCACCACCATGCTTCACTGTAGGGATGGTATTGGCCTAGTGATGAGCGGTGCCTGGTTTCCTCCAAACATGACGCCTGGCATTCACACCAAAGAGTTCAATCATTGTCTCATCAGACCAGAGAATTTTCTTTCTCATGGTCTGAGAGTCCTTCAGGTGCCTTTTGGCAAACTCCAGGCGGGCTACCATGTGCCTTTTACTAAGGAGTGGCTTCTGTCTGGCCACTCTACCATATAGTCCTGATTGGTGGATTGCTGCAGAGATGGTTGTCCTTCTGTAAGGTTCTCCTCTCTCCACAGAGGACCTCTGGAGCTCTGACAGAGTGACCATCGGGTTCTTGGTCACCTCCCTGACTAAGGCCCTTCTCCCCCGATCGCTCAGTTTAGATGGCCGGCCAGCTCTAGGAAGAGTCCTGGTGGTTTTGAAGTTCTTCCACTTACAGATGATGGAGGCCACTGTGCTCACTGGGACCTTCAAAGCAGCAGAAATGTTTCTGTAACCTTCCCCAGATTTGTGCCTCGAGACAATCCTGTCTCGAAGGTCTACAGACAATTCCTTTGACTTCATACTTGGTTTGTGCTCTGACATGAACTGTCAACTGTGGGACCTTATATAGACAGGTGTGTGCCTTTCCAAATCAATGTCCAATCAACTGAATTTACCACAGGTGGACTCCAATTAAGCTGCAGAAACATCTCAAGGATGATCAGGGGAAACAGGATGCACCTGAGCTCGATTTTGAGCTTCATGGCAAAGGCTGTGCATACTTATGTACATGTGCTTTCTCAATTTTTTTTTATTTTTAATAAATTTGCAAAAATCTCAAGTAAACTTTTTTTACGTTGTCATTATGGGGTGTTGTGTGTAGAATTCTGAGGAAAAAATGAATTTAATCCATTTTTTAATAAGGCTGTAACATAACAAAATGTGGAAAAAGTGATGCGCTATGAATACTTTCCGGATGCACTGTATGTTTCAGTGTAGGGCTAGTAAGCTTTTAGGCATGATTTCTAATTCTGTTATATTAGAAAATGCATGTTTTGGGATACTAAGACAGGCCCTGGAAAGTATTTATAATGGTTTAATATGACAGAAATGGTAGACTTCTCCTTTAAAGCAAAACGTGAACCAAGCTGCTAAGTTCTGAAACTGTTAGACAGCATCTCATTTATGGCTGACAGTTTGTGTTGTTTTGATTTTAATATGTTTGTATCCTTTTGTTAGCCGCATTTATGTTTTCCACTACATTCATGGTTTTAAATATTTAATCACAAGTTGATTTGTTGGATGCTTTTTTTCCTCTAAATTAGTTTTCTTCAGTAGTCATTGACTTTGGAATCCAATCTAGATGTTAAAGTAATACTCAACCCAAAGCTAATTATTTTTATCAGTTACTTACCACTGAGGCTGGGTGATATGGGGGTGGAGGGGGAAGAAATTGTATTACGATAAGTTTTTTCATCCATCCATATTCCAACCCTCTGAATCCGAACACAGGGTCACGGGGGTCTGCTTGAGCCAATACCAGCCAACACAGGGCACAAGGCAGGAACCAATCCCGGGCAGGGTGCCAGCCCACCACAGGACACACACAAACACACTCACACACCAAGCACACACTAGGGCCAATTTAGAATCGCCAGTCCACCTAACCTGCATGTCTTTGGACTGTGGGAGGAAACCGGAGCACCCGGAGGAAACCCACGCAGACACAGGGAGAACATGCAAACTCCACGCAGGGAGGACCCGGGAAGTGAACCCGGGTCTCCTAACTGCGAGGCAGCAGCGCTACCACTGCGCCACAGTGCCGCCCGTGTGTATGTGTTTATCATCAATGTAAATCAAATCACTATTTCTGTCAAGCTTAAAGGTGTATTATTTATTTTGTGTCAGAAGTTGAACGTGAAAATTGTACTGTAGAACATTTTACAATTGTATTTCAAATGAATAAAATAAGATTTATTGTATATACCTGTGACCAGTCAAAAACTTCAAGTGTTACAGGAGAACACACAAAATACACAATTAAATTCTTTGGTCAATTCCAAACAAGTAAAATACATAATACAAATTAAAGTCTCAATTCTGATTAGTCAAAAGACTTTAAGTTTTATAGAATACACTAAATTTGTTGGTCAACTCCAAATAAATAAAGCAAAATCTTAATTCTAAAACTAAAATCTTGATAGCATTACGTTTTACAGGAGAACACAAAGTAAATTCTTTGGTCAGTTCCAATTAAATAATGTAGGTATTAATACAAAATAAAATCTCAAAAAAACTACCTTTATACTGTATCCATCCCTTCTTATATTTTAGATGGTTGGGAAACAAACCCACAAATAGATGGAAAAAAAAAAACTGTATATATCCTTAGTACAAATTCAAGCAACTTTCAAATGTAAACAAAGGAGAGCATTAACAAAATTGACATATTCAATCAATTTTGATCAGCTTATGCTCCAAGGTAGAAATCTGCACTGTGGGACTCGTGGGACCCAACGCAATTGCTTGCGATGCGGGACTGATTTTCAGTAAACATCTATGGGGACGAATACTAAACAAAAAAAAAAATCTCAGTTTACTCATGATTTATAATCCATAAGTCAGATATCCATTCATATGCTCGCAATGTCCCAAACACATGTAATTTGGCAAACATATTGGTAAATAAACGATTTCTGAAAATCCCTCTTTTGAATAGCTGAGGAGCACATTTAGACAAGAATGGGAAGACAGATCTTCAATTCAAAAGATCAATCATTCATTGGCTCAGTAAGTTTGTTCCTTGTATGAAACTGTGGTTGATGTTATATCAGCATTGCAGAGTGTGTCCTGAGAGAGGTGAACAAATTTTGAAGGAAAGAGATATCAGATGAAAAGAATGCCTAGTGCATATCTGTAACATTGGGAAATATTTTTACGAATCTTGAATCTTACAAATTGTTTCACAAACTGCCATATAAAAACCTAGAAAACCTAGTGGTGTAGCTTAATGACCAATGAATAAGGGGAGAGGTGGGTCTTCAGTTCCGAACTCGATCCCGTTTTTCCTCGTGTCCCAGTATTTCATGAGGATTTCCAGAAATGGCTTATATTGTTTCCTCTTTGTTCATCATTGATCAACACAGAAGCCAGTTATTTCAAGAGCATGGTTATTCCAATTCTCCATAAAACACAAAATTTAAGTTACGGTTCTTAAAGAAGCCCATGTGTAATTTTGCTGCTGGACTTTGTGTTAAAAGAGAATGGATTTTCAAACTTTAGGAGGGAGTGAAGACAGGAATATTAGCTTTTACTTTGAAGAAAGCGAAGTAATAAACTGACAAAAGGGACTCAATGTAGTGGAATGGCAGAAGTACAGTATGTATTGTCCAGCTGAACTTGGAGTTGAAGGAAAGAGACATTAAGAGAAATTCTAGTAACGAGTTCAGATCTTTTTGTTTTATTTTTTAATTAAAATGGGGATTCCTTGTCTGAGTGGAAATAGTGAATGAGCTTGTCTTTAGTACAGCAATTTAGATATTTAATTAGAAAAATAAGAGTAAGAAGAATTTTCTGTTGCTGTTGGTTTAATTTCCATTTTACATGTATCATTTTGATAACCACCTCTTAAAATGTTTTATTAAAATTGTTGCATATAATTATGACAAGCATTTTGTCGTCATTCATGACATCTGTTTTATGGATACATATTTTTGTACATGTTTTATTAGTTTAAAAAAAGCATGTTTTAAGGGGATTTTATTTATTTTACCATTTTATTTTACAACAGCTGAACTTTAATTTTGTTAAGAAGTGATCAGGTAACACATGTAGTCTGGAGTTTAATTGTAAAAATACCAATTAATGTTGAACATTAGGTCAATGCATAGCTGGTTATACTGGATATAGTGTTAAAAAATAAATAAATAAAAATAACAGGATAAAGAAAACAAATTTGTATTGAAATCATATAGTTCTAGTAACCTGAAATCAGTGATTTGTATCAGCCCTTAAAGAACCTGATCACAGCATCCCTAGTAAATGTTTAAGAATGTAATCTTTTTTGGATGTAGTAGTCCTGCTACTCGTGTTTTTAGTTTAATTCGATTTTTGTTTCTGGAGTAGTTATGAGGGGGAAAAAAACAATTCGACATGAAAATATTTTCTTTAGCTTTGCATTATATTTCAGTAATAAAGCAACGCTTTTAGTAAAGGTTTTCTTGTCCTGATTAATAACAAAGGAAGGTAATGACCATTTTTCTTTTGTGCTGTAATTGCATTTTGTGAGTTTTTCTTGAATTTTATGTGCAAAAGAAAAACCACTTTTTAAGAGATTGGCAGTATAGTTGATTGTTTACAGTAGCAGATTGTTCAGTTCGTTATTCTGAGATCTTCCAAAGTTGATGGTGATTTGATGCTGGCTGTTCTAGTTCTAGAAAACCAATAAAGCGTGTATTTTTCACTCTTAAAATTCATAGGAATTTGAATTATGCAATAATATTCAAATTTGATTTATTTTTCTTTTGCCATTGAATTACTCATTTAGTGGAAAAGATTTTTATTTGCTTGACTTTTAGGGCGAGATACTAAATCCATTTTCTAGTCTTTGATGTGTGTTATGGATATTACAAATAGATTATATATTAAATCTTTTTATGTCTGTTCAAAAATGTGTCAGTAAGGTTAAATCAGTTTGTAAATAAATCATTTTTTTCCAGTGAAGTTTTAACTTGAAACATCCAGCTTAAGTATTTTTTAAAAATTTCATTCATGTAAGATGTAATGTTGTATGCTGCTTAATGAATTTTGAAATTAATGTAAATTATGTGTGTTCTACTAATGGTTTTATAAACCCTTTTTGCATGACCTTTTGTCATCACCAGATCTGTGTTTCTTCTAGTTTGTCTTCTGTTCATGCACTGCATAGAAAGTTACAAGTTTTGGATTTATTTATTAGAAAAGAGAAAAAACATTTTTACAGTATGCCTTGTTTTCAGTTGTTAAGTATGCATGAATATGGTCGCCATTTCTCAGTAATGATAAAATTCTGGTTTTTGTAACATCCCTAAGTGTGGGAAGGCGAGGATGTCTCATAATGGCAAACCCTGCATATGTTCTGGATATCTTGAAACTGACGCCTCATCGTATTGGGCTGGGATGCTAGACTCTTAACCAACTGGTGGCAGCATGTGCCGTCTAGCTAAGCAAAGGTAAGGATGCCTGACGGAGGTCAGTGCTCTCTCGCCTAACCAGGAGAACGCTTTACCTTGATGATGGGATTGTGTCTCTCATATTTGGAAATGAGCTGCTAACAGACTGCCTTAGAGACTCTGTCCTATTAGAGTAATTGTCTACAGTTAGATAACGCTCACCTTCTCATATTCTGGCACTAACAGCTTTGGAGTTTGGCAAGTAGGCGAGTCACTCATGGGTATAACTCGGAGTGAACGCAGGACTATTGCTGCAATTTGTGTCCTCCCCTATTTCTCTCACTCTGTATACTTCCTTTTTTTTTTTTTTTTTTTTTTTTTTTTTTAAAATGAACACAATAGTTTCATGTACTTTTTCTTTACTGTATTGCTCTCATTTGAAGTTTAAATTAGTACACCAGCCCACGAAACTGCCAAATTCTTACTCTAACGAGGCTAATTTAAAAAAAGCATATGCCCTCATGGATCATCTCATAATTTTTAGCAGTGAATCTTCTTCTTTCCTAATCAAATCAAATATAGAATAAAGTGACTCTTTCATGGCTTATAAATACTGCTTAATCAACATAAAATAAAATTGGTGAGTAAGCTGTGATTTGTGTTGTAGTCATGACTCTGTGCTTACAAGGCTTTTGGTCAGGGTAGGATGTGCATACCAAGCTGATGATGAATGAATGTGGGATGAGATTAAACTGGAATTTACCTCCCCTCCTCCCGATGATACTTTAACCTAGTTGCTCATTGCATGCACTGAAAGGGAGTTAAGCTTACAGGATGAAAAAGAGATTCCTTTGTTTATTAAGAATTTTCAGCAGTAGCTCTACAAACTAGTCGGTTAGTCAAAATAATTCATGTACATACCACTTATTCGTGTATCTATGTGTGTAATGTGGAACACTATTGTAATTGCAATATTTTAAATTATTACCAAAATTAATGTGAATATCATCACCAGATAGTAAACATTATTCATCCAGTTTGATTATAATCATTGCCAGCTCTAATTATCAGAGGTCACAGCCAGCTTGGGCAGTCATTAGTGCACACGAACATTGATAAATTTGAAAACGCTATTTTTCTGTAATATGTTTTCCATCCACACCATCAATTTCATATAATTTTCTAAAAGTTTATCATTCACTCTAAAATGGGAAAAATGTAATGGGTATCAGCCAAGGGTGCTGTTTGTTTTACAGAGCAAACCTTTAATGTAAATAAAAATGATGAAGAATGATAAAAAACTGACTTTGAATGTATAAGTGATGAGAAGTACAAGTGCTTTAAATGTTACAGAGAAGTAATAGGTAGCAAAAGACTTGGAAAATCTAGTCTGAGAGTCCCGCAAAATTAAATAGAGCATAATATTCAAGTATTTCAAATCAGTGTCCGTCAGCTAATATAGTGAAGTTAGGGAAGGACTATGCCCACATGACATGTGAAATCACAGGGGGCTACAACTGAACTCAGTGGTTTGATCGCATGACAATCATACGTCAGCATTTCTGAAAAACCCCACGTTCGCCATTCCTCACTGCTACGCAAGACCTGCCATTTATAGAATGATTTGTGTTTTCAAAGTATCTATATTTTTGGTGATAGAAAACATACTTTTAGTGTGAATAGTAGGCCAAATTGAAAACAAATTTTTTTTCAAGTTTACCAGTGTTAGTATGGACTCTGTTCTACTCCAGTTAAGGGTCATGGGCAGCCAGAGCCCATCTTAGCAGCATTGGGCATAAGGATGGGACCACTTCTGGATAATGTGCTACAATTGTACTAGGCAGTATACCTACAGGGTATGTATATTCTGCTGCAAAGATTACCATGGGAAGCAGTAATTGGAGAAGTAAGTACATGATTTTGGTTGCCGTGTATTGAGACCCACTTATCTTTGATGTCCCAATTTATTTTGTGGCATGTGTATTTTTTAACCAGCACACATTATTAGTGAATTTAATTATTTTAATGATAACTAGGCATAAAAAAGTTAAACTATTAACTACATTATTGTGTGTCCCACTTTATTGTGCCTAGCAGTGACAGGTAAATCCAAGAGTCTCCAGTGACTGATATGTTTACAATTACAATAAAACAGTTAAAGCTGATTTTGGCACGAGATTGTGACTCTCTGGCTTGTAATTAGTATCTGAAAATTAAAAGTCAAGTAGACTTATTATTTTATTTCCCCATTTAACTGAAAATTAATCTGGTGATTCATTATGTTGCATTTTACTTAGTAGTTGTGTTCTGTGGGCAACATATTAAAACATTCATAGCTTGTGACCCCATTCCTCCTTAAAGTATTAACCCAGGGTCATAGTCTTTTATCCATCTCGGATGCCTTGAGTACAGGAGTGATGGCAGAAGAAAAACAGACCTTGAGCATAAAAGCATCAGTTTCAAAGTTTTAGTTAAAAGCTTTTATTTTTTGGCACTGTTTTCTGCAAATCTGTTTAGGGACTGTAAAACAAACTGTATTTGCATGTCTGCATAGTTATAGGAAAACCTTTAAAAGAGAGAGCGGAATTGGATTAGAAAGTCTGAGATCACTAACTTTTTGAAATTGCTCAAATGTAATGACAGCATGGAGACACTTGCAGTTCATAAGGAGCTATTAGACAAGGGGTTCCTATCAGGAAGCATGTTTTTTTATTAATGTGAATGACTTAGCCCAAGCTAGTAAGGTTGGTTGAAGGCTTTGTCAAGTTTGCAGGTAGCTTTTAATTGTAATTAATATACTAGACTGGAGATGGACAAGTTGCAACATCTAGCAGATGTGTTGTATACCCATGCTCTTAAGGTCTGTCATGCAAATTGCTTGATGCCACATGACAAATACTCTTCTAACAGTTGGGCTCTGTTTCCTAGATAACATGTCAGGGTATAAATGACTTTGAAGAAAATCCAGAGAAGAGCTGCCAGACTTGAGCTGGAGTGCTATATCTTATCAGGCTTGGACTGAAAGACACTGTTTTCTTTTAAGTAATGCAAGATATGAAAGAGTTGTTTACAATTATAAAAAGGAATTAAAATAAAGTCTGGTCTATTGATGATGGTCTTTGAGCTTCTGTCTCTACTCTAAGTGTAGAATATTTAATGATGTGTGTGTTTGTTTATATCTCTCATACACACACACCAGTGAGCCAACACCTTATGATCACCTGCTTAATATACTATTGCTCCTCTGTGTGACACAAAAAACCAACTTCGACCAACAAACACGTGGACTCAATAAAACTTTTGAAGGTGTCCTCTGGTATCTGGCACCAAGATGATAGCAGCAGATTCTCAAATTCCTGTAAGGTGTGAGGGGGGGGGGGGGGGGTTATGAAGGGGTGTACCTGGTTTGCTGCAGTGTTTAGGTAGGGTGTTATGCCTCAAATTAATGTCCACGTGAATGCCCAATCCTAGGGTTTCCCAGCAGAACATTGTCCAAAGCATCATTATTTCTTCACCAAGTTACCTTCTTTCCAAAGTGCATGCTGGTGCCATTTCTTGACCAGGTAAAGTATGCAAATGTTTCCGACTCTCCAACAGAAAAGATGATTCATCAAACCACGTGGCTTCCTTTCATTGATCCAAGGTACAGTTCAGACACCTGCTTGCCTATTGTAGCTGCTTTAGATGGTGCATAGGGCTTAGCATTGGCAACTCTGACTGGCTTGTAGCTGTCCAGTTTCATATGAAGTAGGGTTTGATGCACTGTATGTCTTGACACATTAGTCCTTTACCCATCATTAAAATTCTCTGTGATTTGTGCCCCAGTATCCCCTCCCCCCCCTTTTTTTTTTTTGTAGTACCAGGCACATTAACCTTTGTTGACCTCTTGCATTGATGAATATTTACTGTCCCTGTTGGTGATGTGTGATACATTTTTCCCCCCCCCCCCCCCCAAAAAAAATGTCATTAAGGTACTCACCACGGTAACTGTGAGCACCCCACAAGCTTTGTGTTTTTGGAAATGCTGTGATCCAGTCAGCTTAACAATAACAATCTGTCCCTTATCAAAGTTACTAAGGTCTTTACACCTGCCAATTCAACAGATCGATTATGTGTACCTAATGTCAGCTTACCCTCTAATATATCCCTGATCTTAATGTGAGGCGTTATGAGATTTTCAATGTCATTTACTTCATATGGGAGTGGTCATAATGTTTTGGCTCATCAGTATGTATACATACTCTGTGTATGTTTGTGTGTGCGTGCGCACGTGCGCAAGCGCGCGCATATGTCGGTTTTGTTAATAATATATAGACTGGACATATAAAGTGTTGAGTCCATTACAAAGTGCACAATGGGGCCTCAGTCTGCAGAATGTTTTAACTTTTCCACAAAATGCTTTTTTCTTGTCAGTTTGTTCATTCAAAACAATTGTATGCTCTTCTCGTGATACTGACTTTGAAAGTGGATTTATAAAAACAGATTGATTTGTAAATCCTTATACACCTTCCACAATAAATGGATCTTTTTCTTTGATGCATACTGTATCATAGTTTACATACAGTATTTATTGAAAAGGATAGATTTTGTTTAAACTGTGCTGAACTATTTTACCCTTTAGCATAATGTCCGTTCTGCTGTCCAAAGGTAAGCAGTCGTTCCCTGGGACCTTGACGGCAGAATAAAATTTTCACTGAGACAAATACACATTGTTACAAACTAATAATCAATAGAGGCTAGAGCAATATAAACCATAAAAACCACATAATAAATATAGTAAAAGTTATTTTTATTACAAGGTGCTTTTAAATATATAGCTTTACCTTGAATAAGTTACTGTTTTGTGTCATTAAGTAGGACTGTGCTAATACAATAACATTTTATGTCACAATATTTAAAGCTTATGATTTGCATTTGCATTGCCTACAAAGCAGTAGTGTCTAAATATGGATTATTTAGTGGCAACATTAACAACATTGTACTACATTTTTCAAAATGATTATCCAAGAGGCCTTTAGAATAGAAAACTGCACAATAAGTTATAAAAATTTTACATCCAGCATAAGCAATCAAATTATATAGCAGCTGCTATAAACACAAAATCACCAACAGGAAAAAACCTAAACATCCATCTTTTTTTCAAACTGACCATATTCTGTTCAGGATCAGATATCCACCCTAAAAGAGATTAACTATAGCCTATCAGAGGATACAAGCATACATAATTTTTCCAGACTGGGCGAGTTTATAGTTTCCAAATAACCTAATGTGTATGTCTTTGGTTTGTTGGTGTTACTTGTATTCCCAGAACGAGGTGTTTCATCTCACAAGGCACTTTGGATATCATCGAGAGGAGTCATAGCACACTGATTGATGGCGACTCTGGTCTGTACCGAGAACTGAGGACGGTTGCGAGGGCTCTAAGGGCAGATAAGGAGGCATTTGTTAGAGGAACCTGTCAGCAAGTGACACACCATCTATGGTCTAGTGACCCACATCCTGCTTACAGAGGAACTGAAGCATACACATCCAAATCTGTTCCTTGGAGAGTTGCAGTCAGGGAAGATGATGGAACGCTCTTTGTGGATGACACTGCAGTTGTGACCCGCTGGGCTGGCTACTTTGAGCGGCTGTTTAAAGCTGATGCCCTGGCTAGGACGTTGGATAATTCTGCGTCCATGGTTCTTGAGGCTGATCCACCAATTAGCTATGAACCACCAATCACTGAGATTGCACAGGTGGTGAACCAGCTGAGGGTAGGGAAGGCTGCAGGGAACTGTGGTATCCGGGGTGAACTTCTCCAGGCTGGTGGTAAGGCTGTCATTACATGCAATCTTTGCTTCCATTTGGGAGATGGGCGTCATCCCAACTGACTGGAAAACAGGACTTGTCATCCCTATCTGGAAAGGGAAGGGTGATAACCTGGATTGCGGGAACTACAGAGGAATAATGCTGCTCTCTGTGCCGGGTAAGGTCAGAGTTTCTTTGCATCCTTTGTCGATTTTCATAAAACGTTCGACTCAGTTGATTGAGCTGCCCTGTGAGATATCCTGAGACTTCGCGGGATCCCCTCAAGGTTGCTGGATATCATGGCCGGCCTATACACTGGTACTGTGAGTGCTGTGCAGAGTGGAGGCAGAACCTCTGCGTTTTTCCCTGTTGATTATGGAGTTTGCCAGGGGTGTGTTCTTGCTCCTACTATGTTCAATGCTTGCATGCATTGGGTGTTGGGCAAGGTTGTGGAGTCCAGTGGCTGTGGGGCATCTGTTTGCAAAGAAAGAAAGAAAGATTCACTGATCTCGACTTTGCTGATGATGCTGTGGTCTTTGTGGAGTGAATGAAGGCTGTGATCGGGGCTGTCAAGAGACTGAGCGAGGAGTCAGATTGTTTGGGTTTGCTAGTGTCCTGGATAAAAACCAACCTCAGGCCTTTAATGACGTCTTAGGCACAACCATCATCAATGTGTCTGTCTGTGGAGAGAGTGCAGACCTTGTCGAGAGGTTTAGAAGTCAGTAGACGGATTAGGAGAGCATGTGGGGTCATGAGGTCACTGGAAAGGGGTGTGTGGCGCTCCCGTTATCTGTGCAAAAGGACGAAGGTCCAAGCCTTTAGAGTCCTGATGCTACCTGTCTTGCTATATGGTTGCGAGACATGGATGCTATCCATTGACCTGAGACAAAGAATGGACTCCTACAGTATTGTCTCTTCAGAGGATCCTTGGGTACCGCTGGTTCGACTTAAGGCACTTTACCTGCATTGTGAGGGAGCATCAGTTGCGGCACTACGGCCATGTGGCGCAATTTCCTCAGGGTGATCCAACGTGGAATCCTCATTGTTGAGGACCCAAGTGGCTGGACCAGGCCAAGGAGACACCCATGTAACACCTGGCTACAGCAGATCGAGGGTAATTTCTGATGGGTGGGGCTAGACCGCGTGTCTGCCTATGCCAACCAGGATCTTGAGCTGTTTTGTCATGTGGTGGGTGCAGCAATGTGCTGTACCAGTGCATGCTCTCCAACCTGACCTATATGTCTTTGGGATGTAGGGCAACCAGGGAAAAGCCCATGCAGAACATGAAAACTTTAATGGCTTAAGATGCAAATCCAGGATGTGTAAACTCTGAGGTAGCAATGCCCAATAACAGCTTAGCTAAAATATACAACAGTACAAAATGCATAAGAAGATACTCATTCCTTTTTTGGGGGGAGGATATTGCAGTAGAGATTAATAAAAATATTTCAAATTACACCATTTAGTCCATCAAGCTAATTAATAACTATTTTATTCCATATGCCCATTGAATGTATTTAAAAACTGGGTTGACTTTAACAACAGAAAAAGGTATTGTTTGTTCCATGTTTCAAATACCCTTATATTTATGAAGAATTTTCTTTTTTGGGGGGTGTGAAATACATTTTTCATTTTATTTTAAATGTGCTTAAGTACAGAATTCCCTGTTCAAATGATAAAATATATGCTGAATCGACTTACTGATGTCATTTTTTTGGAGTGATATCCAAACCTTACTTAGTTCAAGATGTTTTTCCTTATACAATGGAATCTCAAAAAAGGTAGAGGAGACATAAAATGAAAATGCTATTTGAGATGTTTCTTTGAGGCTCAGCTATTCATGAAATTGTTAAATTTTGAGGGGGTTTCCTTTGATAAAATATTTCATACTATTAATGTGAGAAAATATATCAGGCTTAAGGTGTACATGGTCCTGATCTTCAATCTTTAAGTTGGTTTAAAAGTGGATTATTTTCAGCATATTAAATAGTGTGGACAATTTAATTACCATATGTTGTAATCAAAAATAGTCATCCAGCAACTTTCACTTTAATAGCAGATGTTGGCTTCAAGCCTGCCTGCTCATAAGAGGTTTAGAAAGATTTTTTGTACATTGTTGGTTCTGAATGCTTATTAGCTGCACAATACTAGGGCCTAGTATCAGTTTTATTAATGTGAAATTTAATGAGTTTTGTTTATTTTAAATATGCCCACTATATAGCTAATGATTAGGGGAACCAAACACAGGCTTTAAAAATGAATATATTTTGAGCCTCAAGAGCAGTGATCTTGAAGCAGATGTTCAAACTGTGTAGTGCTTTTGTTTTTAATGTATTGTTTGTTTAGTAGTACATGTGAATCTTTAGTTAGATTTATTGCTTGTTAACTCTTTTAGGGCTAATTTTTTTTTGTTTCTTTTCTCCCAGGGCTGAATATTTTTCCAAAAACTAACTTTTTTTAAAAAAAACACACAAAGCAATTGAAATCAACAAAAAATATTTACTTTTGACAAATGTTACAAAAAATATTTACTTTTGACAAATGTTACTGTCTTGCATGTTGTATGAGCCTGCATACTCTATGATTTCACATACATATCACATACATTTTACACAGCAAAGTCCTGCAAAGCCTGATCTCGCTCAAAGCAGCCAATTTCAGTCATTGCCACATTGCACTGCTTACAATATGTGTTGCTTTGGTGCCTACTTTTCAATTGTCTGTTGCTGTACTTTCTCACATATATTGTTAGTGTGTACTGTAGAGAGACATGTCACCCGTTTGCCATCGTGCCATGCCACTGCCACCAAGTTTTCTGAATAAAACTTTGCAGCAGCATGTACCTATTATCACGCGGCATAACCTGTCCAAAGCCACCAGGGGACAAAGCACGTTTGGACCAATGCTCTCTGAAGTTATATCACCAGTTCTGTCCCATCTCTATTTGTAATGCCACAGCGCGCTTCATCTCGTCTTTTGTTGTGGGTTTCCACTTTGAAAAATGAGAATGCGATGCAAGCGCAGCCCGCGATTCAAAAAATTTCTCTGCCTACCTGTTTGTCTCATCTGACAGTAGCTGAAAAGCAGCATCAGGAGAGAGCAGCCTGAAGTAGTTCAGCAGCTGGTGATCTGTCGTGTCCAACAGCAAGCCATGCCGTCTTGTGAAGTCCGGTAGCCCACGGATCAATGTCTCTGTATTCCTCCCACGCGAACTTTGCCGTAGATGCATCGGCTGCACGAATTGTTCAGCTGGCAGCGGATCAGCTGGCGTGGCATCGGCTGGTGTCCGATCAGCTGATGCCGGCTTCTCACTCTCTTGTTCGATCTCCTGATCGCTGTCAATAAAATCCAATTCTGAAAAATCAGAGTCCGACTCCGCGATAATGCGCAAAACATGGTCTGCCGAGTGTTTTCTTTTCTGCACTCGCTTCGCTCCCTTGTGACATGTCGATGCCATCTTGCCTTTGTTTACATTTCGTTAACTCACGCACACGCAAGGATTAGTTGCCGAGTCAACGAGTCTAGCATTCCTCCAAGCACAGAGGGAATGCCTGCGACGTGACAGTGAGTTTTGTCGCCATTAACAGCTGATTGTCGCCCTCTATCCCTCTATGTCGACTTTTGTCGACATTCGCCCTCAACCCCTCCTGTCGACAAAAGTCGACATCCGCCCTAATTAAACCATGTATGATCAAGAAGTCTGGTTTTAGAGCTAATCCTACAGTGCATCCGGAAAGTATTCACAGCGCATCACTTTTTCCACATTTTGTTATGTTACAGCCTTATTCCAAAATGGATTAAATTCATTTTTTTCCTCAGAATTCTACGCATAACACCCCATAATGACAATGTGAAAAAAGTTTACTTGAGGTTTTTGCAGATTTATTAAAAATAAAAACATTGACAAAGCACATGTACATAAGTATTCACAGCCTTTGCCGTGAAGTTCGAAATTGAGCTCAGGTGCATCCTGTTTCCCCTGATCATCCTTGACACGTTTGTGCAGCTTAATTGGAGTCCACCTGTGGTAAATTCAGTTGACTGGACATGATTTGGAAAGGCACACACCTGTCTGTATAAGGTCCCACAGTTGACAGTTCATGTCAGAGCACAAACCAAGCATGAAGTCAAAGGAATTGTCTGTAGACCTTCGAGACAGGATTGTCTCGAGGCACATATCAGGGGAAGGTTACAGAAAAATTTCTGCAGCTTTGAAGGTCCCAATGAGCACAGTGGCCTCCATCATCCGTAAGTGGAAGAAGTTCAAAACTTCCTAGAGCTGGCCGGCCATCTAAACTGAGCGATCAGGGGAGTAAGGCGTCAAAGGGACTAAGGAGTCAGGGAGGTGACCAAGAACCTGATGGTCACTCTGTCAGAGCTCCGGAGGTCCTCTTTGGAGAGAGGAGAACCTTCCAGAAGGACAACCATCTCTGCAGCAATCCACCAATCAGGCCTGTATGGTAGAGTGGCCAGACGGAACCCACTCCTTAGTAAAAGGCACATGGCAGCCCGCCTGGAGTTTGCCAAAAGGCACCTGAAGGACTCTCAGACCATGAGAAAGAAAATTCTCTGGTCTGATGAGACAAATATTGAACTCTTTGGTGTGAATGCCAGGCGTCACGTTTGGAGGAAACCTGGCACCATCCCTACAGTGAAGCATGGTGGTGGCAGCATCATTCTGTGGGGATGTTTTTCAGCGGCAGGAACTGGGAAACTAGTCAGGATAAAGGGAAAGATGACTGCAGCAATGTACAGATACATCCTGGATGAAAACCTGCTCCAGAGCGCTCTTGACCTCAGACTGGGGCGACGGTTCATCTTTCAGCAGGACAACGACCCTAAGCACACAGCCAAGATATCAAAGGAGTGGCTTCAGGACAACTCTGTGAATGTCCTTGAGTGGCCCAGACTTGAATCCGATGGAACATCTCTGGAGAGATCTTAAAATGGCTGTGCACCGACGCTTCCCATCCAACCTGATGGAGCTTGAGAGGTGCTGCAAAGAGGAATGGGTGAAACTGGCCAAGGGTAGGTGTGCCAAGCTTGTGGCATCATATTCAAAAAGACTTGAGGCTGTAATTGCTGCCAAAGGGGCATCGAAAAAGTATTGAGCAAAGGCTGTGAATACTTATGTACATGGGATTTCCCAGTTTTTTTTTATTTTTAATAAATTTGCAAAAACCTCAAGTAAACTTTTTTCACGTTGTCATTATGGGGTGTTGTGTGTAGAATTCTGAGGAAAAAAATGAATTTAATCCATTTTGGAATAAGGCTGTAATATAACAAAATGTGGAAAAAGTGATGCGCTGTGAATACTTTCTGGATGCACTGTATGTGTAAAATTGTGTCCAAATATATCTAGCTAGTATATTTTCCTACATTAGCGCTGAAATTTCCCCACCAATAAAACAATGTTCTATGTCCCTAAGGGCTGGTTTGTGTTAATAAGGTCTAGTTAATTTGAATCTGTTTTGTGCTGAGGTGTCACCCATTGCACGGCTATGCTTGGGTCCTAATTTGGGATCCTGAGGTAGTTCTTTGTATGGTGGTGAAGCAACACTGTATAAGTGCATGCTCCCAACCTCTCTTATGTTTGTTGCGTGACCTCATCTGACCATTGTCCATACAACATGATTTGCATAGATCTGCCCTCATCTTATTACTGAGGAAAATATGTTCCTTTTACAAGTATGCTCCACATAGTTTTAATAACTTGTTTGCAAGAGCCAATTTTTGCCAGCAAATACCTTTACAGAAATATGTGTCATTCAAAATTCAGATCTATTAACTTCTTCGGGGCTTGTATTGATTTTTTTTATTATGGCTGTCTAAAGTGTTAACGAATGCGGATAATTTTTAAAAGTATAACACGTCATTCTTTACTACTTGTTATCTAAGCCATGGGCTTTCACATTAGGGTTTTTATCCCTAATGAGGTTGAAACTATTTAATAATAAAAAAAAAAAGTTTTAAATATTGTCTTCAAATTAAAATGCTCTTATGTGTCACCTATATGTCAACAGTCTATTGTAGTTAATCATTTGCTTTTATTTATAGGTGTACTATTATACAAAATCATGTGGTTTGACTGCTTGTAGCAGTAACTAAGATCCAAGATCATGCTCTGGGTTTATATTAGTGGGGGGTCCTGACCAGATGGTACAATATTTTGGTGTCCTTGATTTAAAGTTTGGGAACCCCTGATCTAAGCTATTTCATTAACGTTGGCTGAAAAAGATGAAATTTAAAACTGTCCCATATGATTCAAATGACAAAATTGTTGATACTTTTAAACTTGGCATGAGCAAATTTAAATAGCACAGAAGTATAATGTCCTTGGCTTATCACTTAAAAACAAAAATGAAGGATGCTGCTTTTAAGAACTTAACATTAGGTTGTAAAATCTTTACTGCAGTCCACAAATGTACAACTCAAATTGTGCATGCGAATGAAACAAAACCTAAAGCATTATCTTTTGCTATTTATTGCAAAATGGATCACATTAGGCTGCAGATCTTTAAAAATTATTGGAGATAGTAGAATTCTAATAAGTTGCCGTCACATGTGACAACTGTGCCATGAAAGGTTCAAGTCATCACAATTTGAGGAGCCAAGAAGTTGTAAATTAGTCACATTCATTTGTAATTAGTGAAGATTGCTGAATGACATTAGTTAAACGTGTAATTAATAGTGATATTTTGTGCTTAATCACATTTAAAAAATGTAATTGTTTGACAGCCCTAATTTTTATGTGTTTGTGGTAGTTTTAGTCTTGCCTACAAGTATGTTTGTTTGTGGACCAGGAGTAGAGTAGTAAACAGTTATCTTAGGATACATTTTAATGGTGAACACATTAAACTAATTTTGTATTCCGATACACAACATAAGAAGAGAGAGGGGGTTTGCCATGTTTGTCCAGTAGAGATCTGGTTTACTAATTTAATTTCCAATCTCTCCTGTGTTCCTAAATGGGAGGTATTTTTCCTGCAACGGAGCTAAAATGTTCTTCTTTCTTCTATCTTTTTGACTGTATTGGAAATAAAAATTTGCTTAAAAAGTGTAAGCTGAAAATTCTTAAATTTAATCTTTGTTTCATCATTGCATATTTGCTTTTGCATTGAATATATTTGTAACTGTTAAATAATTCTTAATATAAAAATTTGAAACCCTAAATCCCTTTTTTTTTTAATAAACTTTAAACTGCTCTCAACCCCCCCCTCTCTCTCTCTCTCGACAAAATATGTATACAGTACATCAGTGTTTCATTATTTTCATGTTACAACACAAAATACAGTTTGTAAAATGTTTTAGAAGTTTGACCAAACTTCATAAAATTATTGTATTTATAAGTGTTTATCTAATAATTTTCTGTAATTTATTATAATTCAGGGTCATGTAGTGCTGTAGCCAATCCCAGTAACATTCATTGAGAATTGTGTGTAATAAATAAACAACTAAATAAACAAACAAATGAATAAATAAACATTTTTAAAAATCTTTCTACAGTGATGCCATTTTTTGTGATTTATCTAGAGACATTAAAATGCAAATTGATAGTGTCGGTCGATCTGGGAAATGCCCAATGCTTAGGGTTCATGTGGTTTAAGTTTGGCCTATGGAAAATATCTAGAGGGACTATGGTACTTCTGTAAGTAACCTTTTTCATGTTTTTGTTCAGCCTTGCTTTTGTTAAATTTAAACTACACTTAACAGAATATCATTTATGCACACAAAGAAATGCACTTAAAACTGCACATTTTGCTGTTTTAATGTACAGAGTCTGTATTATATGTATTTTAGATAGTGTAATAAAATTAGAGAAATATGCTTGCATACCTGGTCCTTGTAAGTCCTGCTTGAGAAAAGAAAGATTGATGCATTATTATAGGAATGTCCTATATTCTGAAGAAATTTGATTATACTTTAATATGTATATTTGAATATTCAGAACTTTGTTGCATAACTCCATGAGCATGCAACTTTATGGGATTTTTCATATGTCCCGCTCAGTTTCACTCATTACTTCCAGGACCACTGTTTTGTATTTTTGGTTGGAATAGGTTCTGTGAAAAGAAGTGTGAAGGCTCCTTTTCAATGGATGGGGCTAACTATTAACATAGCTTTCTTGTGTACACACATGCTGACATAATGTGTGGAAAATCATGAAAGGGCATACTTCAATTGGTTGGCCTGATTTTACATGTAACACAGTGAAACTGCAGAAATTATTTGCACAAGTAAACCTTGTGAAGTACCTCATGACTTATCAGACACATTACACTCAGTTCCCACTTAATTGGTCTTCTTTGTGAATACATTTTCCAGAGGATAAAACGTGTAATGGCATTGTCAGTTGCTGCCATTGTGAGACTTTGCCTGTGTTGCAAATGGAATGGTTAAATATTCAAGGTATATTATGGTAATTATTAGTGAGTCTTGTTGTTATGATTTGTGCTTTTAAAAGAATCTAGGAAGAGAACATATAGCATAAATTCAGAGCAGGCCTAAGATCTTTTGTCAAGAGGGCATGTTTTTAAGAGTTAGTAGAGATTAAACAATCAGAAAACCCCACATGCACAGGCCTTTTTCATTCTCAATTGTTCCTGAATAACTGATTATTCTAATCCATGACTAATCTCAGTATTGTCTTATTTTAAACACTGTCACTCCACTACTATTTACTCCCATGTTGGTAACATTTTTTTTTGGTCACCCTTTAGAGAGAAGGATGAAATTCTGCATACCATTTCTTGACTTATGAAGGGTACTGTTCAATACATGTGCATGAAGTGTGATGAATTAAGACATCACCTGTCTGAAAATAAGCTTCATAAAAATAAGTACACACCAGGATAAAGATCTTAATTTTTATTTTCATTTTCAATATTTATTTATTTATTTATTTATTTATTTATTTATTTACTTATTTTTGGTGCTTTTTCAAAAAATTTGAAACAATACTAGATGCCATAAAACACCTTCCTGACAAAGACCATTTGTAATGTGACATCTTATTCAGTTAAAATTTATTTCAAATAACAAATGTAAGCAAAAACATATTTTGAACATTTGGAGAAGCTATAGCTTTCAGAATATTAGCCTTCTGATGAGTGCTTGTCTGTTCCAGAAAAAGAGATGAATTTTGACAAACTCTCCATGTAAGAAACAATCTGTCAAATGATGATTTTTAGTTGTAAGTACATGAAAGCAATATGGGCACCTCCCCTGTTGCATATTAACACGAGCATAAGTTTGACATATGAGGAGAGACATTCAGTCTGTCAAGCTCATCCGTTTAGCTAGTAGCCAAGTTGTCCCAATATCTCATCTGGATACTTTTAAAACGTTGTCAAGGTTTCTGCTGACTTTATCTGAAAACTATTTAAATAAATACTGACAATCATCATTGTCATTGATTCCTAACAAAATAATTATATGAGTGAAGTTTAGCTCAAGCATTTAATTATAATCCAGTTCCCTTAAATATGATGTTATTCTTACATGGGGTGTGTGTGTGTGCAGCAAACAGCTAATGCTACAAATCACATAGCAGTCACAGAATAAAATGAGAAAGACGGTGCTTGCATTATTTCTGGTGAAAGTCTTTTGTTTTATACTGTGAACATGTTGTTTGAGTTAGATATTTAGTTTCCAAAATTATATAAATGTTTTCAGTATATGTGTGTATATGTGTATATATATATATATATATATATATATATATATATATATATATATATATATATATATATATATATATATATATATATATATATATATATATATGTAGGTATGTATGTGTATATAGATAATGTTTTGTCATGATTTGTTGTCATGAAGTTAAAACAAACAAAAAAAATGATACAAAACACAAATTTCATGCCAAGGTAACAATCACATCACAGTTCATGTCTCATTATTATGCAAGTGAAAGCTTGTGTGTTCTCTATGAGTAATAATTAGTTTTTGTCCTTCTTCTATAAGCCTTTGTCCATCTTTTCCTTCCAGCTTTAAGTGAGAGCCTTTGCCCATCTTATTTTTTCCCAAAAAAGAAAACATCGTGTCTGCAAAACTGTCTTGTTTGTAGGTCATGCACTATAAAGAACAACAAAAAAAAAGATGTGGCTGTCAATGCAGTAGTATAAACATAGGGATTAGATTAAAGTGCCTTTACTTCTTGCTTTAATATGCAAGTCAAGGGCTAGTTAAAAGCTTGAGCTTTTTTCGTTATCTACCCTAGATACTGTCTCTAATGGAATGCTGATCTGCTCTCTGAAAACTCTGTAGGTTGTTATAAGGCTGTATCTGCTTGCAAATGTGTTTAGGGCTGGCCTCAATGCTTTCTTTGTTTACACACTATGATTGCTTTATGGAGTTGTGTGTGTGTGTTTTTTTTTTTTTTTTCCCTTTTATCTCATACAGTGAATTTGAATGTTGGAACACTCTGGCAGAACCTTCTGGGTACAGGCCTGTTTAAACAATACTCATCAAAATGTTTGCAGTTTCATTGACATTTTTGTTATGTACATGGCAAAACAGTATAACTTACCATACATTAATCACATACCTACTAGTCCTAAAGTGAACGAATGACATTTTAGGAAGTTAATAGATGGTTTAATTACTACTTTTAAAATTCTCCATCGTTTACCTGCTTATATCATAAAGGAAGCATGCTCAAGTTGCAGAAGTAAAAGTGCCCAGTTAAACATTAATTTCATTTTACCTTGAGTAACTGTGACCCTTTTAAATGTTTTAAATGTTGCATTAATACAAATGGTAATGCAGACTGAAACAACATGTTTAAGTACTGTACCATTTTTAATCCAGCAGTGTTTCAAAACATTTGAAGGGCCTGGATATCTTTGCAAAGTATTGTATATACAGTATACTTTTGTTATCTTTGACCTGCCCCTCCTGTATCTAAACATTTTGTCAGTGTCACATTTAGGTTTTACACCTTGGTATCTTTTGATTTATAACATAAAACATATAGAAAATGTGTCTGGAAAACAAGAAGCTGTCTATCTTTTAATAATTTGTCAGACATTATGTTAAGATTTTTATTTTCTAACCAAACTTAGGTTGTTTGACCCATATGTTAGAAAGGAGCAGTGTTAGTCTGTTAAACATAATTTAGTGATTTTTTTTTTCCTTTTTGTTTTATGTTATCAGCTAAATATCCTGTAGAGGCTTGGAACTGTTGCGCAAAAAGTATGATTGTTATTGTAGATTCAAATTTTATGTTAAAAAGACTGTTGACTGTTGTGATTCTAGTTTTTTTTTTTTTTTAATATTGGTGTAGTTTTCTTTAAGATTGTTTACTTTTTTCTCTCCGCTCTGTTGAATGTGTGGTTTAGAATTCATAATTTTTTTTTTTTGTTTTTTTTTGCATGTCATACGTTTTAATGAATTTGTTACATGTTTTCATATAAAATCATAACACCACAAGGTGATACATGCGGCCTTCGCGCTGATCCCCCTTTTAGGAACCAACTTATTAACACATGGTTGAGTACTCTAACCTTGTTATATACAGCCTCTACCTAATGATATGTGGATCATTTGAGCTGATTATTTAAGAGATCATGAATATACATGTTTTCTGCACCTTAGTGTATTTGATTTTGTTCACCTGCATGGAGAGCTCGTTTGACCGCATGTTGTCTGTTCACAGCAAAATCTTCCACATGCAAGCACCACACCTCAAATCAACTCCAGGCCTTTTATCTGCTTAATTGATAATGACGGACTTGCCCACACCTGCCCATGAAATAGCCTTTGAGTCAATTATCCAATTACTTTTGAGCCCCTGAAATGAAGGGATTGTGTTCAAAAAATGCTTTAGTTGCCTCACGTTTTTATGCAATAGTTTGGTTCACCACACTGAATTAAAGCTGAAAGTCTGCACTTCAACTGCATCTGAGTTGTTTCGTTTCAAATTCATTGTGGTAATGTACAGAACCAAAATTAGAAAAATGCTGTCTCTGTCCAAATATTTATGGACCTAACTGTATATCGTTGAGGTAAGTTGTAGCTAGTTAATAATTTTTATACATTAAAAATGTAAAGAGATGTTTTACTTAGTTAATGCAATATTAAAACTTTTACTTTTTTTTTTAAATAAAATTATAATTTATTATAAATTATTGTGTGATATCAAACAAAACTATTTCAAATACAGTAATAGTTATTTAGCATTTTTCAAATGTTCTGGTATATTGTGTGTGTGTGTGTGTGCATATATATGCACATTTTATATCCAGTGTTCTGTTATAATTGTAGAATTCTAGAAGTAACATAGAGAAAAGCCAAGCAAAATGACACCTTTTATTGGCTAACTAAAAAGATTACAATATGCAAGCTTTCGAGGCAACTCAGGCCCCTTCTTCAGGCAAGATGTTTTTCTTTTTGTTGCCTGTTTGTTTGGTATGTGGTTTGTATTTGTCTTTATGTGCTGATTGGTCCTATTCAGTGTTCCAGGTCATAGTGTAATGAGAAGTATGAAATAAAAAGTTACTAATTTTAAACACTTTTTACACCTAGTGTTTGTCGTTAATTTGCATATTGGGAATACTGTAATTCCTTGCTTGTATTTTAAAATGTGCAATTAAAATTTTTTTTTTATGTGCTTCAGTGGAAAGCTGTCGAAAGATATTTAGAATGTTTTTTGGATATTTGCCATAGAATTTGAGCTCAATTTGTTAATCAGTATTTGTTTTAATTTCTCTTCCGTCCAGTGCATATCAGCAGTGATAAGTGAACTGTGTATGCTGCTGTGCTGTACAGAGATAAGCCAGTAATGAAATTTAACTTTTGTATTGCTTCCTCCTGTTTTTACTGGTTAAAACTAAGTGAAACTAGTCAATGTAAGTGTCTGTCATAGACTAGCAAGTACTGCTTTGGACACCTTCTTCATTTAATTTATGGAGGCACATTGAATTCTCAAAGTATGATGGTCTGCATTTGATGTAAAGCTTCACTAGCATAAAAAGGCATATGTGATTTGGATGGCATTTAAAGAGGCTTTGTTTTTTGGTCCCCTTTTTAAGCATTTCAACAGGTGAAAATTTCTACAGAAAAATGTCTTGCAGGACAGGTATTAATCTTATTTAAACTTTTCCATATAAAAGTGGGTTGAAGATTTTTAAAATTGCATTATCAAATCTTTAAGTAATTATTCAGCTTGTTCTCCAAGCATTTCTCTCAGAAATCACAATTTATATCTCTGTTTTCTAATATACTGTACTTGAAGGTAACATGGTTTTTCAGAAACACCTTTCCTGTGGTTTTTGGACAATTTCTGTAGCTGTGTTTGCTCATTTTACATGACCAAACTTTACAGGTTAGCATTCTTGGGGGCGGGGGTTATCGTTCAAAAAATAAGAAAAATAGTTGAGAATAAAACTCTTGGATTACCAGCATTATCATTTATAAATTTAGAGAAATAGGACTGCCTCTCAAGGCGGACTACATTGTTATATTCAGTTATTTAACCTTCTATATTTTATATTGGACTATCCATTTAGTTTTTCTCAATTAATGTTTACCTCTCAGATATGTTCTCTTTAAATCAGACACTCTTTGAGTTTTCCAAGATATAATAGTGCTTTAGGATTTCTCAACTGTCTTTTCAAGGGTAACTATGTCGGCTGCAGCTCTTACCTTAACCTTAAGATAAGAAGTTTCCACCTTGCTATTAAAACTTTTAGCCTTGTTGTGGTAATCATTGATTGTTGAGAATATTAGCAAACTTTGAAGCTGCAGTTGTATCAAAGTAACGTTTTTTTTTTTTTTTTTAATAATATGCTTCTCATTAGTTGTAGTTATCAGTATTTCTGCATTAAATAATATGAAAAAGGTGTTTGATATACCAATATCCACAACCTGCCTCATGTCAACTTTTAATCCTTTTGCAGTGACTAAATCCAGTTTGTGTGTGAACTGGTTGACATGCTGGCTGAGATTAAATAAGTGTAAGAGGTTCATTAAATCTCTTGCTTTTGGGTCACATTGGTTATTGACATGAAAGTTATAATCAGCAACAACTGGGAAACTGTCAAAGTTAGTTATTATAGATACTTAAGTCTAAGAATTCCTCAGTGAAGGACGCATTATATTTAGGAGGAGTATAAATGGACATTACAAGTGACTGGAACACACCTTGAATAACAATGGATGTGAATGTTACAAAGTCGACATCTTTATGCTTTAATTGGCTTGAGTAAATATTTGCTAAACCGCTGCCTTTCTTGCAATTTACAGGTGTAGCTTCAATTAAAACTGCGGCACCATCAGAGCTAAGCCACATTTCACTTGATATCCATCCATCCATCCATTATCCAACCTGCTATATCCAAACTACAGGGTCACGGGGGGTCTGCTGGAGCCTATCCCAGCCAACACAGGGCAACCCTGGGTAGGGTGCCAAACCACTGCAGGGTGCACGTGCACACACACACACACACACACCAAGCAGACACTAGGGACAATTTGTTGGAGGAAACCAGAGTACCCGGAGGAAACCCACGCTGACACGGGGAGAACATGCAGACTCCATGCAGGGAGGACCCGGGAAGCGAACCCAGGTCTCCTAACTGTGAGGCAGCAGTGCTACCCACTGTGCCGCTCTTCACTTGATATACGAAAGTCAATTTTCCTATGACTAATAAGGTTTTTAATATAAAAAATCTTGATGGTTAATGCTCTTAACATTTAGTACAGCAATATTTAAGGTCTCAGAAGATCAGAGCTTAATCGGAGTGTTATGACAGCTTGAAAAGATAATTAGGTTATTTGTGTTAATACCACTTTGTGCAGAATTTTTACTTAATCTATAATCTGTAGTTATAGTTCTAATACAGTGCACTTCTAGAGGTGAAATAGTAATTAAGTTATTTGCATTTGTACTACTTTGTCCATTTAAAACAATTTTTTTTTTTACTACTTTAACTGTAGTTTGTAATTATAGTGTTGGTACAGTGCACATCTAAAGATGAGCACAATACAGAATTATCACATCCTGGAAAGGCATTATTGAAAACATTAGGATTAGAATTATGTAGTCAGGAAAGACAGATTTCCTTTGAGATGGTTTTCGGGGATGACCTGGGTGCCGAATCTGTTCGGATGCAGACCATCTTACCATCCATAAACCTAATGTTTAGCCCCTTTCAGAAGCCTCTCAGCCATTTGTTTAATGCCAGCAGACAATTGTAGTATTCATCAGAACAGAGGGATAGGACCTGAAGTGAAGATTCTCACCACTTGGGTCTTCTCCTTCATGGCTTGAATGAGCGTTGCGAAATCCACTTAAGAACCTCTGACTGTTGATACTGCGTGTCGTTTACTTTGGTACGTATTATGATGGTCCCAACAGCTCTGTGTTATGCTTCTTGAAGACTGTTCTTAAAGGTGTGGTTCTCGTAATATCTCGTACACAGTACCTGAAAACAAGAAACAAAAGATTTCTTATTAGGGAAAGAAATATTGAGGTTACAAACAATTGAATCCCCAATAGCAAATCTATCTCCAGAGACTGCCAGCACAGTGGGGGAGCTGAAAGGTTCGAAGCAGTTCTGGATGGTGATGCTTGCCTGAGCCAATGGATGTGATCTAGCCTTGAGCCTCCACCTACATAGCTGAAATAGCTTGATGTTCGCATTGTCATTGTTGCTTTGGATGAGCGCAGGGGTAAAACCCACCCCAAGTGAGTGCGTGGCACAATGTGGGGTTGAAGTTGCTGTGTGAAGACAACTTGTGGTGATCTCAGCTGCTGAGGAAGTCTCTTTTAGTTGGTGAACCATCAGTTCCCCCAGGTGCCATTGTCTAGGTAGGAGTTGCTGGATATGGTTCTCAAGGGCCCAGAGTTCTTCGACAATGTGCTGCATTTCAGTCTGCCATTGTCCACTTGTGCTTCCGCTTCATGTCCTAGGAAACAGAGAGAGTGAGAAAGTTAGCAAAGAGTTGCAGATGATCATTCGTCACTTATTTCACTAGTTTAGACAAGTTGGTGATGAAGGTGTATAGGGATGCCCATTTCTAAAAACAAAATTTCTTCTCAGCTGTAGTCTCTGGTTTTGATTTTTAATTTTTCTGTGTTCCTCTAGAATTTGGAGGAAGATTCTGCCTATGTTGACTTTGCCTTGCAAAGTGCTGAATGGACAGATCTTTATTGTATGAGCAGAATGTATCTAGCTTAATATTAATAGGCCCTTGATTTGCTTTGGGAATCTTTTTTGTAACTATTGTAACATCTAATTTATATATGTTTTTAGACAAAAGTTAACCTCTCCTTTTAATAAGGTATGTGTTAGTGTGGCTTTTTTTTTTCTTTCTTTTATCCTCAGTAAAATATATGTAACTAAGCAGAACATTTTATTTTTTTATGTTGGCATCTGATGTCTTGAAAGAAATGTTAACTTTGCCTTTTAGTATAACACTTATCAGTGTGGCTGGTTTATTCTTTAATATGGAGTAAAATACATGCAAGTATGTAGCGGTTATAGTTTCAGCATGAACATTAAATGATTCTTTCATGTTCTTAGCATGTTCTCCACAGCTTGTTTTATTACAGGTTTAACCAGCTTTTTCCCCGGTTAAGGACCTTGTAACCCTTATATGCGTCAAGTCCTGCAGGTTGTAATAGATGATGATAATCGCATAGTTTTCCCTCCAAAATCTTGGTGTAGTGCCTTAAACAGTAAACACCATCACAGTTCTTGTTTGATAGACAAGAACAAGAAACTGACTCTCTGGAACTATTAGGTTCTATTTTTTGCATCTGTTATTTTAGCAGATTCTAGTCTGACTTTTGTTGTGTTTTTGCATCTATTATAGTGTCGTCAGTAATATTCTCATCTAAAAATATAAAAAAAAAATTAAAAATCAGTTCTATAGGCTTTTGCATGCTAATCTTAATGCTTACCATTTTTGCATTCTAATTCTGTATGTCAAATTAGTTTTTGAGTTATGCTTACACAAGTACAGCTACAGCCAACCTGGCCATTTGCACCATTAATGCAAAGATATATTTTAAGGTACTCATGATTAATTAATTCTGATATCTGGTTCAGCCTTAAATTTAAATTTCTGTTCTGGTTGTGTGCTGTGCTGTAAATTTGGTTTAAAGTGAGATGCTTCCAGATGTTTCTCTTACGCTTCACTTGCAAAGAACTTTGGAAACGATGTTAGTACGCTGAATGGTTTGTGAGGGAACAGATGCACATCAAACTTGGTAGCAAGATCTGCTGTTTATCTGTGTTCAAATTTGAGATGGCTTTTTTTAGAATAGTAATTTATAATTTATGGAAACACCTTGAGTTGAAATTAGTTTAATTTTACGATGAAAAAGCTTTTTTATAGTAAAGTGTTTTATTTTGTTTTAAGATGTGAATTTTTACTTTCCGATGTGGACTTAATAAGTTGCTTTTGCTTTTAATATTCTAATTTGTGCAAATTAGAAAAATAGATCTTTTGATGTTTATTTTATTACAAAGATTATTGTGAAGTTTTTTTTATTTTAATAATAAACCAAAAAACAGGTATGTCTTTGGAAAATCAAAGACTCATAAAAGGCCTCTTCCAGTTAGCCATTCAGAATACAAGTTGTTGATTTTATGAGCATTGAAAATAACTGAAAAACCTTTTTAGTTGCAATTATAAACTATATAAAAATCTACTAAACCCAAAAGTTGCCTCTCTTCATGCAATAATGTACTTTTAGGTGAGTTCATGCTTTTGTGATCCTAGTTATTACTTGATCAATCAAGTGACAAAAATGTATTACTTTGTTTAGAATACATGTTAATCAAGTAAATACTTTTGTACCACCTCCAGCACAATTTAACTATTAACGATTTACTCTCATTTAAAAGTATTCAACACAGATGCAGAAGGTTCCTGGTAGCAGGTGATGTCTAGCTTAATGGTTTTATAAAACATCTTCTTGTGATCTGCCATGTCTACTTACGATCCAGTTATTGAATAAAATAGGCTCTGAGAATAAAAAATTAGATGGATGAATTGGTCTTTGTGGGGAAAACAGAAATCTGTGGGTTTTTAACTAGAATATCTAAATTGTCCAGGACATAGTCCACCCTGGAACCAAGCTTTCTGTTTTTTCAATTTTCCAGAGTGCTAATGTATATTTTCTAAGTGCACAGCAGCATCAGTCCTCAAAACCACTACTCCTGTAATTGCATTTTGTTGCTTTAAAATGCCTTATTGTGTGCTTTGAATAGCACAGTCTAATGGTATGCTCTGTGAAAGGCCATATTGCTTTGTGTGCAAATTTTCTAAATAGCTATTTCGAAGCCAGTAAGTAAGTTGATAATTGCTTACTATACACAGGAATATGAAGAGAACCATCTATCTCTCTATCTCTCTATCAGAATTGAGTGTGCAGCAGTTTCTTATAAAAAATGGGATGACAACGCTATACAAATACACCCCCCCAAAACTCCCCGGACCTCACACCCTGTGATTTTAAAAAAAAATTTTTTTTTCTTCTTATTTCCAAGAATGAAGAGAGACCTTAAAGGAAAGTCTTTTCAGGATTTAGAGGAGGTCAAGAAGCAAACGACGGAGACACTGAAAGCTTTCGCTTTGCAAGAGTTTCAGAACAGTTTTGAACAATGAAAAATACAGTGGGACAAGTGTATTGCATCTCAGGGAGAGTATTTTGAGGGTGATTAAGTTTTTTAAATGTTCTGAGAAATATAAGATTTTTAAAAAATGATTAAAACTTTAGTTTCAAGATAATTCAAGCCAAGATATACCAGGTTGCCAAATATGTGTTGCTCAATTAAACAATCCATTTTAGTTATTGATTTTGTGCAGTGTTCTTCAGATTAAAGCCACAACTAAACTAGCAGAGGCTGAATTTTATGATATAATAGGTTTCTGTTTGGCTGCCTGTACACAGGGACGTGTTTACTCGGACAGGATCCGGCTCCTTCTGACTTCCAGATGTAAAACGCAGCAGTTTAAAGACTGTACAGTTAAGAGAACACATAAAATATTGGTTTATAAGCTTTAAAGTGCAGGAGCATAAATTTTATAATAGTGTCAAGGTGATTAATATATAAAAGAAAGTTTAACAAATTGTATTTGGTAAATGCCATTCTTAAGTGGCTTTATTACTCTGGTGCTTTTGAAGAATTAAGTAGAGTTTAGCAGAAATGCTTAAAGCAGTAAACAACCACTAAGCTGAAAAAGAACCATGTGCCTATCTTATGGAAACATGTTTAATGTGACCATAGTTATTTCCAATCATCTATCAGCTTTTTGTATATAGTTTCTGCTAAGTAAATTAAAGGAGATCAATTTCATATATGACCACTTTTATTGTAGAATTGACATTCCTCACTTGTGCAGTGTATAAAACTGTTGATTCAGTATATTTTCTACATGTCTGGGACCTTAAAATTTTATGAAAGTACATCTGGTTTTGGAATAATTTGAAAAGAGAGAGTTAAAAAGAGGGTGTAAATTTTAATAGTGTAGGTAAAGTATTATTCAAATTTATGATTAAATCCTGGGGTTTACATTGTGAATCATATTACAGGATACAAGAGTTTTATATCTGTCCAGTAAATCTGATCTTGACCCTGGTTGTAATTCCCAATTCATATACAAATCTGCCTAAAGAAAGCCTGTGATGAGCTTGTTTTCCATACGTGTAGTGATGAGGTGTTACCAATATATACATGTGTAGAAATACTAAATGTTTTGAATTGCTAGAAATACTAAATGTTTTGAATTGCATTATGTGCACATAGCATATTTTTTAAAAGTTCCCTTTTATCAAAAGAGGCATCTTTTTAAGTTTTCTTAAATTGTAGGGAGTATTGAAACAGTTCTGCTTCACACATTTAATAAGTAGATTATTTAGTAAGAATAGTAAGAATGCACAGTCACGGCTGCTTCTGTTTTTAGTCTACCATATCAGATGAGTTAAGCTTCCTTTAAGGCTCTGATTGGAAATCAGGAGCACCAAAAACTCTGTGCCCCTATCGCTTCCTGTCACAGTTTATTGTACAGAAATCTGTTTCCTGTGATATGCTGACAAAGCTTCCAGATTCCTTCCTTTACTACCCTAAGCCAGCTGTGAAAATGCATTTCATAGTTTGGCTTAATTAGTGTAGATTTTTAGTTTTTTCATTAAGGTTCAACATCTGTATTACAGAAACACCCAAGAAATGTTTTTTTAGCAATTTGTTATGCAGTTGACTCTGCAGCAGTAATCTATTTATTAATAATTAAATGTATACAGGCAATGTTCCTTTCAGTTCTTACTTTACCTCACAAGGAAAATACAATTCTCTCAAAATATGGAACCAATGTAGGAAGCACTTTAAGAGAAAGGTTTTATCTGTTACACATCTACATGACAAACATATACAGTATTTAATGTTTGGGATTAAAACACTCGGAGACTTGTACATGGATAATGTCTTGTGCTTTAAATTTAACTTCTCAAGACAATTCTTCCACTACGTTCCTCACCTCCCACCTAGTTCTGTTCCAGAAAAACTTTTGATCAGTCTTTAAGACTCAGATAGCATCTCTACAATTTATACAAATATTTTAAAGTCCTTTCTTTTGAATAGTCCAGGGTACTTTGGGGGAAGGATTCGTCACTTAATATTTCAGGAAAGAAGTGGAAGGCAGCCATGTGCAGAATATACTCTAGCTCCATATGCACAAAGCATTCAATCATTCAACTTAAAATCTTTTATTAAGCACATTTATTTTATTTAAAATTGTCCAAAACTGTTCCCAGGGCAGGATTCAACCTGTGAACGTTGTAATCTAGTTCTAGCCTCACTGGGCTACATGTTCTGGGCATTCACCAAATTAACAACATTTTTGGACAAAAATCTTTGAATGCCTATCAGACAGCCTTGGTGTCACAATCACTCCTAACCCATTAACCTGGGCTTAAAGTGGAGAAGGACAAACAAACTGTAATTGCCTTTACCTCACTACTAGCACGTAGACTTAAATCTTGCTAAAATGGAAGAATCCCACCCCAGCACTTTCAAGTCCATGCATAACTGATATTCTATACTATTTGAAATTGGGAAAAATCAATTTCTAACTTACAGGATCTGTTCAAAACTTTTTTAAAAATATGGTATGATTGAATCATTATCATCTTAGTATACCCTTCTATATCTGGGGGTTAGGATACTCTTCCTTTCTTGCTAATTTTAAAGATTAGCTTAGGTTGCTGGCTCTCCTTTCTTTCTCTTGGGCGGGGATGGAATTTTACTTTGTTAACATTCCATACAATCAAGTCAAACTTATCTGCTAATTAAAATCAATTCAAAAAATCCTATAACTGCCAGTTACTGTACATCATCCATTTCCAAAGATCTTTAATCTGTATCCCTCTAAACAGTGCACTATTAGATTGGCCTTGTTATTTTGTGCTACTAGTTCCTTTTAACGTTTTTAACCATTGAACAAGTAAGAAAGTGCGTTCAATTTAGTTTCATTTGAAAAAATATTACAGATGCTTTTTGTACAGATGTTAGAGTCAAGGTTTCTTTGTTTATTGACATTGTTATTTGTTAGTACACCGGGCCAATGTCTGGGAAATATTTGTATTGCCTTCATTTGTTACTTAAGATTGCACAGTCACATAAAATACTGTCATCCTGACCCTGAACAAAAGAAGCATTTATTAGATAATAAATGTATCATGAAAATCCTCACAGTAGCCGCTTTGCTGCTGTCTCATAAAGTGCTAGTGATATTCCACCATTTCTTTGCTCCTGGTCACTAGTAAAAACAAGGATAATTTGGTAAGTTCAGTGTGGCATAAATTAATCTTTAATGCATTGAACAGCCTTTTTTCACACATAGATAATAATGTGTATATTGAACTATGTATTTAATTTTGATTTATCTAAAAAGTAAATTGTCTCTGACAAGCGTTGTTCCAAGTCATGTTAATAGAATTTTTCTAATTAAGTGTAATTCTGAAAAAAGCTATTTTTTTCTCCCAGAATTTTGCTTAAATATTCAGCAGTATTTTACCTACAGTATATTGTTCCTGTTATACTGTTTGTGTGGTACCAGTATTGCCGAGTGATGCTAGTGCAGTTTTTTTTTTTTTTTAATAATTACTCCACAAGAAAGCAATTTAAAATTCTGTGTAATACAGTAATTGGTATGTGTAATACAGGAGCAAAGTATCCATTTGTTTTTAAATATTTGCAAAGCTTTTCCTGGTTAAAGGAAGTTTCTTTTTGTATTTGTTATTGCCCTGATGAATGTATTGACTGACTGTAAAGATAATTTAACACTTAAAAAGATGATTTCTGGAGCTTTCTTATAAAAACTGGTGAATGTGCTGCTAAAATCATGAACATTTGTTCACTCAAGGTTGGTAGTACTTGAGGAGGTCAATGTTATTGCTGGCAGGCTTAATATGAATTACCAACTGGGTTGAATCATTCTAAGAACAGCATTACAGATGTGCTCTGTGCAAAGCATTAGGGAGGCATTCACATACTCTAGTAACCTTGTACTGTATTAGTATAATGTCAAAAGACACTGAACAAATAAAAGGTATTTATTAGACCTTCAGGAGGGCTGAGACAAGTAGCCACTCAATATATGAAATAACAGAAAATACAAACAAGAAAACCCTGCTGCTTACTTTACAGTTCCCATCCCATCCTTTCCCTCTCCCTCTCTTTCTTTCTTTTCCAAACCTTTCCACATGACCTCACACTGGAATGTTCTCTGAGAAGCAGAAATTATTATCCCATCTCCCAGGTTCATTTCCAGCTGGTCCCTGGTGTCTCTCTTTCTACTGGAGTTGCTATATACTCCCTTGAGCAGTCCCTGATATCCCTGTACCTTAAACTTGTTATATTTAAAGGGCCAAGTCTCAAGGACAGTCCCTACAACTGCCCATTCTGTTATAAGGACACTGGTGTCACAGATCCATTTCTGGACTCTGTGCACTGTAGTGTCCTGGAGCTGTCTTATGTATTTCTACCCAGGTAGTCTTATGTATTTCTACTTAGGTTGTCTAGTATTAGTGACTATCATTAGTCCTTCAAGAGCTAAAAGCACACCCGCGAGGTGTACTTCCCCCTAGTGGAGCTTTTCTTTTTATTATGGCAGAGCCATATATGTTTTCTTAGGTAGAGAATTCCTTCTTTAGCCAACTGTGGTTGTGCGTAAAACTGGCAAACCTCAGCAACAATAGGTGAACTTTGTTTTTGTTTCAATAAAAAATAACAAGATTTTATCATTTAAACTTGACAAAAATACCAAGAAACCATAGAATCATAATTTTCTAGCATGTGATTTGTCAAATATTATAAAGTGTACCTTGTTATTCAACTCGGTTACAACTGAGTTTGCATTCAGTGAGCAGTCTCGTTTACAAGAAGCCCTATTCACATAGTAATGATATGATATTTTTTGGGGAGACAAGAAACTGTAACTGAAGAAACGTCTGGGAGGTTGAGGTGCAATTGATTTGTTTTTAGGTAATTCTTTTGCTTTGGAAGGTGGCATACCAGTTAGATGTTTAGTAGGTGTGTCATAGTTGTATGAAAATATTTTATCATGTTATAATCATATTGTCATTTATGTATGGAATGTAGCACAGTTTCTGTCAGATTTTTTTTCCTTTCAAGTTGGCAAATGTAAGCTCTCTCAAAGGCATGTGTGTCAATTGCTTTTGTTGGACTAGCAATGCCAGTTTAGTCTACACCTGTGTACACTTAGCACTTGATTCCTTCCAACTTACAAACAAGCAAAAGTGAGCCCTCAAAAGTCTTGTTTATTTTACTTGTAATGGCTATGCCAATTTAGTTTGCATTTAGTACATTTTTTTGCACTATTGTAGGCTGAGAATACATGACTCCCTTTAATCAGAATAGTAATACTTCTTAACTTCCCATGTGTGACTGCATTGCATATCAGAATGGTTGGAATGTTTTTAATTTCCTTGATAGGTTTAGTTTCATAAATAGGTTGCATTATTATTTGGCAGCATTTTTGTATTAATTGTGAACATGTGTAAACATTGTCTGCAGCCACAGAAAGTGTGTCTTTTTTTTGATGAAAATGTGATTTAAATTTTCAGTACAAAGCATGATGTTGTCCACTGGAGCAAAATAAACAAAACAAAAAAAGAACTTGAATATGCATAAATGCATCACCTGTTTATATAGTTAATATTGTAACAACAAATGTTTCAAAACAAACAAAAATATTCATTTTTCCTCTTCTTTGCTAACTGTGTACTCCCAAGGGTTTGCCTTGGGGCTGGGGAGGTGTAAACTTTAGGGTGAATAGGTAATGTGTAACCTGAGCTCATAAATATTATTTGCATGAAATGTATTGCAGAAAAAAAGTAGGCCTTGGTGTACATTTTTTCATAGTCAAAATAGTCACCATTTGTTAGTGTTTATTTTCACCATATTCCTGCACACATCAAAACTACTCTCTTCAATATGTGTGTGTTGTGTCAAATGAAAAATACTGCATATGATCCTGATGGCATCCATAAAGGAAAATCACACAAATACAATGCAAGGTACTATGTTCCGTTCTAGGTTCAAACATAGATCCCAAATGACTAGTTAAGTTACCGTATTTTTCGCACCATAAGACGCACTTTTTTTTCCCCCCCAAAAGAAGGTTGGAAATGTCTGTGCGTCTTATGGAGCGAATATTGCGTCACAGACCATGATGTGTATTACCTGACAAAAGTCGACATCCAGGGGTAGAGGGTGACAAAACTCACTGTTACGTTACAGGCATTCCCTCTGTGCTTGGAGGAATGTTAGACTCATTGATTCAGCATCTAATCCTTGCGTGTGTGTGAGTTGCGAAATGTAAACAAAGGCAAGATGGCATCGACATCTCACGAGGGAGCGAAGCGAGTGCAGAAAAAATACTCAGCAGACGATGTTTTGCGCATTATCATTGAGTCGGACTCTGATTTTTCAGAATCTGATTTTGTTGAGAGTGATCAGGAGATAGAACAAGAGAGTGAGGAACTGGCATCAGCTGATTGGGACACCAGCAGATGCCGCCCCAGCTGAGCGCATTCGTGCAGCCGATGCACCTATGGCAAGGTTCGTGTGGGAGGAATACCTAGACATTGATCCATGGGAGCCAAGCTGGCTACCGGACTTCACAAGACAGTATGGCTTGCTGTTGGACTGGACAGATTACCAGCCGCTGGACTACTTCAGGCTGTTCTTTCCTTAAGCTGCCTTTCAGCTACTGTCAGATGAGACAAACAGGTATGCAAAGCAATTTTTTGAATTGAGGGCTATGCTTGCACCGCATTCTCGTTTTTCAAACTGGAAACCCACAACAAAACACGAGATGAAGGGCTTTGTGGCATTACAAATATAGATGGGACTAGACTGGCGATATAACTTCAGGGAGCATTGGTCCAAACGTGCTTTGTCCCCTGGTGGCTTTGGACAATTTATGTCGCGTGATGATAGGTATGTGCTCCTGCAAAGTGATTGTGAGCAACTGAGCTTCATAAATTCTGACACTAGCGATGAGGAGTTCTTGGGGTTTCCATAAAACTAGAAGAGTGCTTGAACCTTAAAGTCTCTCCTTATTTGTTAATGACAGTGATGATGTTTCTTAATACCGCTGTTGAATTTACATGGTTGAAATATTATTCTGCTATATTTTATTAAACATATTAGTACACCATTTGGTTCAGAATATTTTTTTTTCTTGTTTTCCTCCTCTAAACCTAGGTGCGTCTAATGGTCAGGTGCGTCTTATGGAGCAAAAAATACGGTATAACAAGTTAAGTTTGAGGGATGTCGGTGGTGGGCAGCATGTTTATCAGTAGGATTGTTTTTACTTTTTAAATCATTTTGCAATTCCTTGTCATCATACAATGCAGTTTCTTATCATTTTCTGTACTTTTTATCACTGCTGTCTGCTTTGCTGTTTTCCATGCAAAAGAAGCAAGTTACTATACTCTTCCATTTCTTGAATTAACCTGAAACTGATCTCTGTCTCTTAAAAACATATTGCATTTATCCCATTTAAAGTGTTAAAGATAAGAACTGTGGACATTTTGTCAGTTTAATTTTTATGTATTTCTCATGAGTACTTTTATGGAGATCTCTACCTCCTTGTTACTGAAGACTGAAATTGATTATATCTCAAACTTGCCTCATCAATTATATATACAATTTAGTGATTCTTTCTTCTGAGATATAGACTGTCCAAATTTAAGCAGACTTAGATGACATGGTAAGAAGTAATTTTTCTACAAGAATGTGCATTTATGTTGAGGTTTTAATCCTGTGCCTTATTTTAATCTGTTAAGAGGTAAAAAGCTGTTTTATTAACCTTCCATGCAAAGTGGCAACTATCTAATTGGATAAAGAAGCTTAGCCTGTATAGTCCAAAATCCGTATGAAATGTTGCAAGTGTTAATTTTCAAATCTATAATGAAAATTGATTTTTTTTAAGAATGCTAACCTTTTTACACCTTTGCTGGAGGAAATTATATACATGTAGTTTGTAAAATATGCCATAGAAACCATCTACAAAGGGAGATTTTTTTCCTTAAGATTATAATTTTTCAGTTTTAAATGTAAGATGCAATTAAAATCATCTCCGTCTTTGCAGACCGTGAGACTATTAGTTTACTAAGGGTAGTAAAGCAGTCATGAGTTTGGTCTATAAGAATCACTTTTATTTGCTAGTACTTAATGTACAGTAATTTTAACTTGGGAGTTTTGGAGCTGCTCATAGCAGGAAAAAAAACATTACTGTACATGCAAATAACATAAAGTAAACATTATGAACAGTTGCACAATTATGGAGCTATAAAGGAGATTCACAGCTGAAAGTTGTAAGGAGGAGTGGCTAAATTACCGGTTTGTGAGGGCTATTGCTTTGGGAAAGAAACTGATTAGATATTTGAGTTTTAATTTTCATTGACCTAAAGCTTTTACCAGAGGAGGGATTTTGAAACAAGTGGTGATTTGGGTGAGATGTGTCAATGGTTATCCTTTTGACATGGTTTATGACACAAGATACATACAGAAGGAAGAGCAAAGCCAATTATTTTCTCGTCAGTCCTCACAACATGCTGTAATTTATTTTTGGAGTGTGTTGTTGCTGAACTAAACCAGAAAAAAAATTGAGAATGTGATCATACTTCTAATTATGGCTTTGTACAGTTGTACTAGGATAGACTGATACATATTTAATTTCTTTAGTTGGTGTTGAAAATACATCCACTGCTGTGTCTTCTTGGTGACTGAAGAAGCATTAATGGCCCAGCTGAGGGTATTTGTGATCGTTGTGCCCAGCAACGTGAAGGTTTCCACCATATAAATTGTAGAAACGTTAATTTCTAGAGGGAGAAATTGTCACTGCTGATTTCAAAAATGAGTTACCATTTCCACTGTCCTGGTAGCATTAAGTACCAGGCTATATGTACCATACCAAGCAAAAAGATGAGGAGAAGGAAGAAGGAGAGGAGGAGAAGGGGGGAAATGTTTCCAGAGGAAAGAGTAGAGAAGGAAGGAACTGAGGGTAGGAACTTGGAATCTTGGCAGTATGACTAGCAAGGGGAGAATATGATTTTCCAGTGTAGACAAACCTTGACTTGACTTCATACTAAATAATAAAAATGTATACCTTTTAGTGGCAGGCTGCAGAGTATGCAGTTGTCAAGGCTGGTGGTTGCTCGTAGAATCACACTTCACTAGATCCCCTTAAATAGTCCGTCTTTATATTCTGGCTGTAAGCAATCCACAGCAGTTTAAGTATAATCTTAACAATACCATTAGATCAAGAATAGCTTGATACTTGCATCTTATTTGGCATGAAAAGGTATTTGACAATAGAACCCTTTTCAGTGACTTGCCAGTTTTCTGCCTTGCATGAGCTTTAACTGAGACATTTGAAATAAGTTGCAAGAATTTAGGGCAGCTTAGTTATGGTGTGTTTATTCCATGCATAATCTGTGTTTCTGTGCAGACCCACATTGCCAGGGAGCTGGTATTCAAATAATGTCAATATTACCTTGTGGGTTCAGGTTATTGTGGCCATTTAGATGCTGAATTTTCTGCACCTACTTAGCAGCAGTATGCAACTTTGAATTTTTTAAACTTTCTTGAATCAAGAATGTGCTGTGCCAGTGTTAGTGTTTGCAGTGTATCATCTATTGGAATGAATGTTATAATGCATGTAGTAATAAAACGCATTACTATAAATATTTGTGTTGTGCTGTCTATTTGAATGACAGAGACATAACAACTGGATGAACACATAGACCATAAACTCTTACTTTGTTAAGGTTGATGATGTATATATTTAGCTATTGGATGAAGCAAAGATGCATAACATTGCAACGAAATAACTGGTAGGACAGATCGAACTATGAAATTGGTCTGATATGTTATAACTGCCGGAGTCGTAAGTAATAATGTATCAAAAAGAAAGGTGTGGTATAATTTGAGAATGGTGCCCTAGTGACTTGTAATGCCAGTAAGCTTTTCCTGACACTGGAAGCTGGTGTGTACTAGCAGGATTATTGCCAGTTGTAATGAAAAAGAATTTTTATTACAATGACTTGGTATCAGAAAATCATTAGAAATGAGAGTTTTATAGTAGCCTGGTTTGAGCCTTTCCTCTATTTAGTGTTTGTGGAAAAAGAATTTGTGTCCAATATTCTGGCAAGCTTCTTTTACCAAGCCTCGTGTTTCCAACCTGTCTCATAGATGGGGATTAGCACATTTAGGAATGGATTATTTCAAATTTACCTTTCTAAAATAAACCAATCGTAATGGCTTTTATTCTTCTTCTTTTATTCTTCTAATTGCTAAACAATGTGCCATTTGATGTGTGACATATAAACTGGGATTATACATAGTAAGTTAGTTACATGTTCATATGATGAATGTTAAAATAGAAAGGACAGGTGGGTGAGAATTAAAATAAATAAATAAACACTATGTAATTATATTGCACTGAGGATGTTCTTATTTTCTTAATTTTTTAACTTTTTAATGACGTAAAAAAAAAATGTCCCCCCAAATGTGGAAGTGATACTAGATTATTTTCAGAATGCAATTTTGTTGTGCGCTGTAATTAATCCTAGCAATATTAGGCAAGTGGGGAAAAAAAAAATATTTGTTGCAGAGAATGCTCTTTTACACGTCCACACTCATTTATCTTGTCAATTGGCATAATGCACACTTTTCTCATGTGTAAAAGGAAAACTGGAATACACAAAGAATAATCATACATATACTAAGAACTTCATGCAAATTCTACACAGACCCCTTAAATTTTTTAACCGTTTTAGTCACATGACCATTTCCATTATTACCATTTGTGATGACATTTTTTGGTGTGTTAATTCACACATGGGAATGGGAAAAAAAGCATAATATTGAAGTTTTCCATTTATTTTTTAGTAACATCAATAATAAACAAGAATTACATGTTGACACGTAATAAATGGGAATTTTCAATTTAAGAACAATTCTGTACATAATAAACAAGTGCACACTGACACGTTTCTGTTTTCATGTAAAATGCTAACTTGCAACTTCAGATTATTAAATAAAGTATTTTGTTGCTGATATTTTATCTATCTTTTAAAACTAAATTTGAAAATCCTGTGGTGTATGGCATGACTGTCTTATTCTATTGGGCATGATGCCCTTTAAAATTGTAGCTTCAAAATTGTAGCTTCAAAGCTACATGCAGCTCTGTATTTAAATGACATTCATTCTTTAGAAGCTAGCAGGTTTGCAAACTGTGATTTTACATTTTAATCTGTTGTTTTAAGTTAAGTCAAGTCAAGTTGGGGAGCATGCACTGGTACAGTGCGTTGCCACACCCACTACACAACAAAACAACTCAGGATCCCAGTTTGCAACCCCCCAGGCAGACACGCGATCCAGTCCCACCGTCTGGAAATGACCCTTTATCAGCCACAGCCAGGTGTTACGTGGGTGACCCCTTGGTCTGGTCCAGCCACTCGGATCCCTAACATTGAGGATCTTACGAGCTGGATCACCTTCGGGGAAATGCACCACATGGCTTTAGTTCCGTAACTGACGTTCCTTCACAATGCAGGTAATGTGCCTCGTTTGGGACTCCATGAGCAACCGCTCATTCGACACAAAGTCAAACCAACGGTACCCAAGGATTTCCCGGAGAGACAGAGTACCAGAGGAGTCCAGTCTTCGTCTCAGGTCACTGGATTCCGTCCATGTGTCACAACCATATAGGAAGACAGGAAGCATCAGGACTCTAAAGACTTGGACCTTCGTCCTTTTGTATAGATATCGGGAGCGCCACACACCCCTTTCCAGCGACCTCATGACACCAAACGCTTTCCCAATCCATCTACTGACTTCATAGGAAGAGTCACCAAAGACATGATTGTCACTGCCAGTGCCAAGGTAAGAACCTCTCAACAAGGTCAACACTCTGTCCGCAAACATGCACACTGCTGATGGCTGTGCCCAAGAGGTCATTAAAGGCCTGGATCTTGGTTTTTATCCAGGACACTCGCAAGCCCAGACACTCTGACTCCTCGCTCAGTCTCTCAAGCCCCCCGATCAGAGCCTCCATTGACTCCGCGAAGATCACAGCATTGTCAGCAAAGTCAAGATCTGTGAACCTTTCTTCACCAACAGATGCCCCACAGCTGCTGGACCCCACGACCTTGCCCAACACCCAGTCCGTACAAGCATTGAACAGAGTAGAAGCAAAAACAAAAATCCCAGAATCAACTGGGAAAAATGCAGAGGTCCTGCCTCCATTCTGCACAGCACTCACAGTACCAGTGTACAGGCTGGCCATGATATCCAGCAACTTTGAGGGAATCCCGCGAATCCTCAGGATGTCCCACAGGGCAGCTCGATCAACCGAGTCGAACACTTTGCAATAATCAACAAAGGTTGCAAAGAAACTCTGCCGATATTCGCATTTGCGCTCCATGAGAATCCTCAATGCCAGGATGCGGTTGATGGTAGACTTCTTAGGCGTAAAACCAGACTGTTACGGTGGCTGGTAGGTGAGCAAGTGATCACGGATCCTATTGAGGACGACCCTAGCAAGGACCTTACCCTGCACCGAGAGAAGTGTTATCCCCCTGTAGTTGCTACAATCCAGGCGATCACCCGTCCCTTTCCAGATAGGGATGGCAAGTCCCGTTTTCCAGTCAGTTGGTATGATGCCAGTCTCCCAAATGGAAGTAAAGACTGCTTGCAATGCCAGGAGGACAGCCTTAGCACCAGCCTGGAGAAGTTCACCCCGGATACCACAGATCCCTGCAGCCTTTCCCCACCTCAGCTGGTTCACCACCTGTGCAATCTCAGTGAGATTGGGTGGTTCACAGCTAATTGGAGGATCAACCTCAAGAACCATGCACAGGTTTGCAAACTGTGGTTTTACATTTTAAGCTGCTGTTTTGTGATACCAAAAATGTTCACAGCATGTTTAAAAGTTGACTTAACTGAAGCCGAACTGCTAGCTTAATAAAATACTGTAGTAATAAATCACAGTATCTTTTATTTTTTCTTTCTCGTTACAAATATGTCATTTGCAAAAAATACACCTGATAGTTTAATAATTGCAATGAATAATGAAACAATGTAATAAAGCTGCAGCTAGATTCTATTAAATTATGTAGTACACTGTAAATCTGAGGTCACTTGTAGCCCCTCTCACCTAATCTGCCTCGCAGCCAACCACCTTTATACAAATTTGTATTTGTAGCAGCAGTGATAGAGGTGGAAACTTTGGGAGCGGCGGCCCACCATTAAATTTTCTACGTGCGGGAAACTCTGATGCCTACTATGCCTTGTGCCAAAGTTAATACATTGCTGCCACTGGCTAAGAGAAAGAAAAGCAAATTAAATTACGTTTAAATGCAACCCAAGATGAAATGATAACTGAAATGCAAGATAAATGATGGAGTTATTAAAGTACTGACTTAAACCTGTGAAAGTCATGGATTGAAATCGGAATATTAAAAAAAGGCATATTGAAGCCAAGGTCTGCCGAAATGAGACTGGCAGACATCATCACACATGTTTTATCACTACAATAAAAGAAGTCCAATTTAAATAAAGGAATACAGGCTATAAAGTAAAAAGACATCTTTCACAGAATTGTAATATTATGAAAAGGGGTGATTCAGTGATAATTTAACGGGTAATTTTACAAAGAGCGAGCACCTCTGAAGTAAATGAGACTGCCAAAATTTTGATTATGTAGATTTGGAGCAGCAAACTGGTCAGTATTGCAAGATCTCATGTGTCTCTGGTTTATATTGGTTAGAGATGCCGGTGATTCTGGAATGTTCTCATCTCTATTACTAATTTAAAAGAAGACTTTGTTGCAGGCAAAAGCAAGAGGTTGGGTTTGGACCATCAACAAGATTTAGAACTTGATGTTATTGATGACACTATGGCTAGTGGCGGTAGTGTCTTTCTGGATTTTGAAAGAAGGGATAGTCTCTTGCTCATTTCTGGTTTGTCACAGTCATACCGTGCATTTTGTGCCTAATAACTGAACAGGGATAAGTGAAGTTTAGATTTTGCTAACCTCACTACACTATACTCTTAGATTGTTCATGTAAATGTTAGACTAAGATACACATAGATCTGTAAGTGTTACCCTTCACTGATAGCCTTGAAATATTGAAGACAGGAAGTGGAAAGATCTAGGTTAAACTACAGGAAAGTGTTTCTGGTATCATGAGTTCTGTCATGTAATTACCGCAAGTCTTCTACATTATTGTACCAGGTTTTGTGTTTTTATATTGTTTAGGGCAAATCTTCTATCCTCAATAGACACATTTTTTTTATTCTCCACATACTTTAAGAAAAAAAAAAAAAGTCCAGAAAAATTGAAAACTATTTATGAACAACATAAAATAGGAATACATATTTCTAATAGACATGCATCCATTTTACAAACTCTAACCTATTATATACTCTAACCTAGTAGTCCTTTACTACTTATATATTTGAATATGAGTTTAAAGCATGCAGGAATCAAGATCTGAATGCTTGATATCATTGTTTTGTTGTTCAGCTTGTTTAAACTGGTATCATAATAGGCAAATATTTTATGGCACGGGAAGAATTTTTCAGCAGGTATCCCTGAATGGCAACAAGAGGAACTTGGTCCAGAGTTCAGTTTATGGCTTTTAAATTATTAAAATACAACATGTGTGTTTCTACCCTTTTTTAATAATGTACCTAACATGGCCCTGCCAAATCCTTGTTTCTTTAAAGTTTTTTAGCTAGAATACCTACATATTCCATGCATATGTATGCTCATATCTCTATCCATTCTCTGAAACCACTGCAGGAAGTAGGAATCTGTTCTAGCAATACAGTATCAAGATCAAAGCAGTAAGCAGTGCAGACTGGGACACTACTCCATTTCACCACATATCCACACAGCAGATTTTCTTTAGGTTTGGGAGGAAATTGACATGCATTGTGTGAAGAGTAAAGCATAAATTCCACTCCTGAATTGAACATGGGCCACTAGAGCTATGATCCAAAACTGTCACTAGAGTGCAACTTTGCCAGTCAGTCATACAGTTTTTTAGGATTATTAATCTTTTATACAATAAAAACAAAATATCAGCTGAATAGATTTAAATCAAATTCATCATCCACAGTGATGGTGAGTTTTGGTTAGCATGGATACTGTATTTTATCTGTATTGCCTTGTGCAGTCTGTTCACTTAGTTCAACACAGCTGTAAGCCAAACATCTGTAGAGCCCTGTAAAATGGTATTCTGATTAATCAGGCATGAAATTACTTTTCTGAATCTTAGATCAGCTCATTGTTAATATGAGCGTTTTCACACTGGAAGTACCTCTACAGGTCAGGGAAATCAGTCTTTTTCTTCATCTTCCCTTTTTTTGATTAGATAAATTATGTGAAAAACAATGTACTGTTATTAATGTTAGATTATGATTATTAAACATATATATGTGCGTGTATATATATATATATATATATATATATATATATATATATATATATACACACATGCATGTGTGTGTATATGCATGTGTGTATATATATATATATATATATATATATATATATATATACACACATGCATGTGTGTGTATATGCATGTGTGTGTGTTTGACTTGCATTTTAATGATATTGTAGATCTTAATCGTTAATTTAGAAGATGGTACAGACTTTAAAGTGTGGGGTATTATTCAGCCCAACCTTAAATGCAATCCACCATCCAATATTGAAATGTAGTGCATACTTATGCCATGCATTTCCATTTGGCACAGTTTTTTGTGTCATAATTAAGAAGGAGTCAGTCAAATGATGCATTGCTTTTCGATACAGCACGCAATGGAGTGCATTGCATTTCTCTCCCCTACCTTGCATTATTCATGCCAAAACTAAATTAAATCAATTGGTCAGTCAGTATCAAGTGTTGGGGGAGATGAGCATCCACATTAGGGGTTAGATGCACCTCAACTGTGACTTATGTTCTCATTCAGCATCCAGAGATACATGACTTAAAATAAGTAAATATTTTAAAGAGCACCAAAATGGGAGAAACCCAGAGAAAACATGCAGAATGAACAGTCTGAGCCCCTTGACAGAGGGGTCTAACTCAGATCCTGGATGCTGTCAGTGGCTGCAGATTTTCATTCCAGCCATTTTCTTAATTAGTAACTTACTACTATATGTAGTATGTATGGAAACAAAGGTCTGTGATATGGTTTGCATATTTGTAGCTAGAGATCCACAAAGGAAGAAAATGAGTCCTGTACCTTGAAATAGTTTTTTCACAACCTGCCAGGTGTCATAATCAGAGGAAAATGATCAGACCTATAGGAAGCAAATGCAATATATAGCAAGTGAGGGGGAATGTAAGGGGGAGTGGTGGATTAATAAGGTCGGGTTTGTAAGGTGTTGTTCATAAAGTCTTTTTTATAATTTGGATTCAAGTCCAAGTATCATTTAATGGCATTTTCATTAGCGAGCCACGATTCAGCCAGCTCTCTGGCACTCTTAGTATTGGTCCTGAATTTTACTTCCACGGTGTCCCAGTTAAACGTGCATTGCAATGTTCCTTTATGCATGTTGCGAGTGTTCTAGAAGTTTGTCCCATGTAATAACGCTAGGCATGCATTGCATGGAATGCTGTAAACTGCTTTTCTTGTCTGTGTGGTCAATTTTTGTTTTTGGCATTGAAAAGGACAGTCCATAAAGTGTTTGCTGGTTTTTGCGCATCTTGATCTCGGATCTGGACAGGGCGCTTGCTGTACTTTTTGACACACCAGACGGACATCTGGTGTCTGGGGCGTCTCCTATATAGGCATTTTTAGTGTTTGTTGTGTTACAATGGGTGTTAATCAGAGGTGGGTAGAGTAGCCAAAAATTGTACTCAAGTAAGAGTAGTGTTGCTTCAAAATAATATTACTCAAGTAGAAGTAAAAAGTAGTCATCCAAAAAATGACTCAAGTAAGAGTAAAAAAAGTATTTGGTGAAAAGACTACTCAAGTACTGAGTTTATTATGATTTTTTTTTTTTAGCAATGTTGTAGTAAGACAGACAAAAATACAAAATAATGTGCAAATTCTGCTATTTCCAAATAATACAATTAAAAAACGAATAAAAATAAATAACATCTTTACAAAATAAAGATGCACAAATAACACAAAGTTCCAAATCTCAGTTTTTCACAACAAAGCTTTTGAAGCCAATACCTACAGTAGTAGATACAGTGACAGACTTCTGTGGTCACCACATTTCTTTATCTACTTATCCAGCAGAACAAATTGCATTTGGTTTTTAAATAAAACAGATAAACTTTGATATGAAAATGTTTTCTAAGCAGGCTCTGACATTACATACCTGGACTAGATTGTTTGTCAGTTACCAAAACCATCTTGACCATTCATAATTTGCGATAGTTGGTAGCTAATTCTAATTTATTCCTCCATGGAAAACGTATTGTAGTCTGTTTAGCTTATGACACCATTTAACGAAATGTTTACAAAAACTGAAAGGGTCTATATAAAAACTCTTAAGACTGGGATTCTGTAACCTAACAAGACTAACATCCGCCTAACAGCAAAAAATGAATTTATACAAAACATACTGCAACATGTTTCTTCAGGTTAGACATTGAGTTTTTGTATTCTGAAATGTCCATTTGTTTTGGCAGACACAGAAGACATTGCATTATATAGCAGTTCTTTTGCACTGTGTGTAAGCGAAACATGCTTTTTATATGAGGCCAGGGGTGTTCATTCCCATCCACTTCAGTTTTAGTATTGGAGACAGTTGCCTCTGCTATTTTTCATATATTCTTTCTTTCCCTGTCCGCTGTCTGTGAAGCGTTTGTGCCGCTATGCCGCCACAGTTTGTGTGTGGTCATGTGACTGCATGGCTATGTCTGATTGGTGAAACGGGGTCATGTGATTATTGTTGCTACATCTGATTGGTGAAACAGTCATGCAGTAGATCCACTGGCAACTTCTGTCTGGCAAAAATGTAGCATATCTAATGTGTAAATGGGGAAAAAAGGTAACGAGTCAAGTGTTGCCCAATGTAGCGGAGTAAGAGTAGAGTTTCTTCTTCACAAATGTACTCAAGTAAAAAGTATGAAGCAGTAAAACTACTCTTAGAAGTACAATTTTTTTTAAAAGTTACTCAAGTAAATGTAACTGAGTAAATGTAACTCGTTACTAAACACCTCTGGTGTTAGTCCTTTTGAACAAAGTCGTAACACAACTGCATTTATGCGATGAAGGGTGGTTACTGCAAAAGTGTAGTATTTTGTCTGCTTAACATATATATTTGCATAATATATATATATTTGTGTATACATAACATATATATGTTTAGTTTGTGCACTGAATGTGTTAAAAGGAATACTCAATCTTATAGACAGTTAAAATATTATGTCCTATTGAAAGGTCCTCCAACTTGCAGGGAAAACGTGGGGGTTGTTGGAAGAATTGGCACTCCAGCCAAAAAAAACAAAAAAAAAAAAAAAGAAAGAAAACCTCATACTATTCCATTCAACCTAGTGTGGTGCTGAGGTGTCATCTATTGCACGGCTGTGCTTGGTTTTTAATTTTGGATCCTGAGGTGGTTTGTTGTGTGGCAACATGCTGTATCAGTGCATGCTCCCAACCCCTCCTCCCTCTCTTTTTCTATTGAAAGCATTGAATTATTTTATTTATTTTTACTTAAGATGTGAAAGAATAGTTCAGAAATATTTGCCATTGCATTTGAGTGTAGTTTACACATTAAATTGCATTTAATTTTGGCACAGTTAATCCCTTTATTGTAAAGAAGCCAATGCACTTTTGAATAATGTGGAATTGTTTTTTTAAGATTAAGTTTCACTTTACTTGATCAGATGAAATTATAATTAACGGGCCCTTTAATTGAAAACCTTCTTATCTTTTGTTTGTTGCAACTAAAGTTTTAAGCATCCCACGTAATTAAATTACTGATTTGCTGTTTAGATATAAGGTGTTATTAAACCTAAATTGAATGTTGTGTTTCTCCAAAGTAAAACTTTCTTGACGTAATAACTGCCTTGGTGCCTACACATCACTGATTAGCTGTGCAAGTAAAACCCTAAATTGTATGTTTGCAGCTAAACAGTAGACAGAAATGCACCACAAATGAATAAGTGCAAAGACATTTGGACCTTTTCAACAACAGACTTTTTATATATGTTGTTGCCTACGTAGTACTTACAAGAAGTACCTGGTATTCCTGAATGTGGTTGTTTTTAACACTTGTGTGAAGCTGGACGTTTAAGGAGTAGTACATAAAGTGTTAAGGTTTTTGCTTTTATGAATGTTTCACGGATGTTACTGTGATTTCAATAGTGCAGACTGAAGTTGCACAAAATACATCTGTGTTTAATTATTAGTTGTGAATGTTTTGTTTTTTTTTTGTAAATGGAAGCAGTTAAAGATGAATTCTTACATTCATGCTTTTAACTTTTTTATTTAGACTGGGGATCATCAAAATGAACTAAGTTGGTTGCACAATACTAAAGCTCTTGTAGTCCAAAATTTTACTTATGTTGTCTAGTCAGTGTTTTTTTTTTTTTTTTTTTTTTAGATTATATTTGTAAGCTTTAAATGAGTTGAGTGTCTGATCATTAGTAGCCGCCTGTCTGTAACCCTTTACTCTTATCATGGAGTGATTTTTAAACAATGTGCAGCAGTTGCAAAGACGATACTTAGAATGTTGTATGTGCTGGAATGGTACAAAATCTCAGCCTGGGCTTGGCATGGGTTCATTATTTTTGTAACCTTGATATTTATATTTAATTAAATATAATCCCAAGGTTTTAGATTGATATGAGTTTACTTCAAATATCCATGGGTGTGGATGGACACTTAGAGACTACAGTGCATGGTGTTGAGTATTTCTGTTGTTGAATTTTTTAATGATCTTTGTTGACATTTTTTGTTAACGATGCCCTTGCTATTAATCTTCATTGCTTATATCCGCTATATTAGCTTTTTCCTTGTCTTGCCTCTCAAAGCTATCTAAAGTGAGTGGTTAATTTTCAGTGGAATACATTCTCTAATTCAGTATTCCTGTATAAATTTTAGACTATTTTATCTGATATGTGCAACACACTTATGGTGCCACAGCCTAGGCTGACTTCCTGCCAGGGTTGACTTCAGCTCCATTGTGTCATTCATTGAATTGGATGAAGTGTGTTACGGGAAATAAATTAGTATATCATAGAGGTCTTGTGTTTTCAGTTTAACGTGAAAAAGTCTGTTCATTTGGCTTTTATTTATTTCCACACTGCTTGTCAGCTTAGTCAATTCAGTATTGTTTTTCCATGAAGTGTTTTGATTACATTATGTGGAACAGAGTAATTGTAGTTATAATTATTGTGCTGCTGCCTGTTGATTACTGTTTTACCTTGGTTATCTAACTTGAAATTAACTCTTTTGTTACAGAGTGCAGCAATGGAGGAAACTGTGATCTGGGAGCAGCATACAGTGACCTTACACAGGGTGAGTATTTCCAATTAGGCTTGTCTGATTTCATTTGTTTGTCTCTTGTTAAACACGTGTGCAACATGTCTGCCATGGCATTAATAAACTGATACGTTAAAATGCAGTGCTCACTGTAATGTGAAAACACCAAAATTTTATACAAGTACTTGGGCCAAATCACCATGAGAATATGGTGTTTAATTCTGGTCATGCAGTTTAGATTATAAGTGAACACAAAACAGTGCAAGCTTCCAGTTCAGTCTACATTTCAAGAGTTTTTATTTTAACAACAAAAACATCACTAGCATATGCTGTAGCCGTGTTCCTGCTTATCCATAATGCTTGTTTGTCTCTAAATATGCTATAAATGAAACGTACTTATTTGCTAGGTTAGAAGTAGGGTAGTGTATTGCCTTGGGAAAGACTGACCATATCATGATAAGACTTAAAGTAAAACTTAAAATAAAAATTAAGATAAAAATAATAAAACACTTTATTATCTGGAAATTTTCAGAGTTACCAACCATTTAAATGTATAATAATTTAATAAAGAATTCAATATTTCAATTCAGAAATGTCACTTGTTATCAACAGTTTACAATTGCATTAGTACATGACTAATGTTTTTGTCGTAATTAAAGCTCTTCTTTAAAAATGCTTGTCTGTCAACATGTTGCCAGTTAACAGAGGATCTGATGGCAGTGAATATATTGCCAGATGTAGAAAAAATTCTTTCAGGTGCAGCTGGTGTGGGCTGAACACCACAGATAAATGTTGCACAAACTTTTCAATAATGGGTATATGTATGTATTATTTGTCCAAAATATTAATTGACCTGGCATTAGGGATGCAAGTCAATATGGGTGCTTCTCGAAAATCGTAAGAGAGAGGTCAGATATACAGGGTGAGTCAAATTATGTTAACACTAATGATACTGCTACGTATATACTTGTATACAATTTTTTGTGGACAATTTATGGCCACATAGCAAAATACCCGCGCTTCGCAGCGGAGAAGTAGTGTGTTAAAGAGATTATGTAAACATATATATACATATATATACATATTTACATATACATACATACATACATACATACATACATACATACATACATACATACATACATATATATATATATATATATATATATATATATATATAATATATATATATATTATCCACATATATATACATATACAAATTTACATATCTACATATATATACACACACATATATATATACATATGCATATATATATAAATATATATATATATGCATATATATATAAATATAGACATACATTCATATATATATATATATATAATATATTCACGGCATTCGTAGTCTGAATCACAATCTGATTGTATGGGTGGTTACCTACCAGGTAACGCTTGTGGTTGGCCAGCAAGTCAGCTAACATCCGCCACAGTGCCCTCAGTTGTGAGAAGCAGATCATAGAATGGTTGAAAATAGTTTACTGTCAAATAATGCAAAGAGTACGCGACACGTGTTTCACCCTAATTCTGGGCTCATCAGGCGTACACACTCACTGCATATAGCCAAATTCCCGCGCTTCGCAGCGGTGAAGTATTGCTTTTAAATTTTAATTAAGAAGAAAAGAAAACCTTTTTAAATTGAGGGAAAATATACCAATAACAAATGTTAAGGATCTGTTTTTTTGTGAAGCTGCCTTTACACAGCCTGTCCGCTGTTTTATAAACGAACGCCATATAAGGCCGTCCTTTCTCCTTGCTTAGCGGTTCTGTATTGTTTTATTGTTCGTTTATTACAATTGTTATAGTTATTGTGTAGGTATTTGAGAGTCACTTTTCTGTTCAGGTACCCATTTCCTTTATGTAATCCGCGGATTCTCCGCTATTTTTTGTTCGTTTATTATGATTATAGTTATTTATTGATTCCCTTCTTTAGCTGACTGCATGCTCGTATAAGGCGCTCTGCTGTTTTTTTGTGAAGCAGTCTTTACACAGCTTCTCCGCTGTTTTATAAACGAACGCCATATAAGGCCATCCTTTTTCCTTGCTTCGCCAAGGAAGCAGCCTTTTTATTTAATCCACGGGTTCTCTGCTGTTTTATTGTTCGTTTATTACAATTGTTATAGTTCTTTGTATACCACGTTGTCAGTTCAGCACTCCGGTTGTAATATGACCAAGTTGTGCAAGCTTACTGTTGAGAATGCAACGTATAGTTGTACAGGAGAAAAGCAATCTTGCCAAACTTAATTTAAACTTACGGTTTACACCGTGCTTTGTTTCCGCCGTAGCTGCACTTATGAATATGCTTGTATGCGTCACTCGCTCGCTTCTTATTGTTTCACTGCCTACTCAATTGTGTAATGAGTGATCACATGTGCTGCGTTCAGTCAGTTCATGTGAGCCGCTCTCTTGTGTGATGTTGCGATGTCCACGGCTTTATTTAATGTTAGCTAAGACCCGGCACTTAAAAATTTCTCGCTACAGCAATTTTAACTCTGTTACAAAGTGATCCAAAGTCTCGTTTATACCTCGTTTCTTTTCATTAAACTTGTATGTCGCGAATATGGTATTGCAAACGGCAGTGGGAGCGTTTCTATAAACTTAATTTAAACTTACGGTTTACACCGTGCTTTGTTTCCGCAGTAGCTGCACTTATGAATATGCTTGTATGCATCACTCGCTCGCTTCTTATTGTTTCGCTGCCTTCTCAATTGTGTAATGAATGTTTTCTTCAACGCTCTTTGGGGCTCTTCCTTGTTTTGTACGTACTGCGTTCACAGTCAGTTCACGTGATTACGTGGGAGGCGTGATGACGCGATACGCAACTCCGCCTCCCACGGCCAGCGAGCTGCAGTCCATTACAGTATATGGACAAAAGAGGTTCCAGTTATGACTGTTACGCTTTGAATTTCGAAATGAAACCTGCCTAACTTTTGTAAGTAAGCTGTAAGGAATGAGTCTGCCAAATTTCATCCTTCCACCTACACGGGAAGTTGGAGAATTAGTGATGAGTCAGTCAGTCAGTCAGTCAGTGAGGGCTTTGCCTTTTATTAGTATAGATATGGTACATGTGTTGAACATGATGGCGAACAGGTTGAGACATTCCTGTAAATCATCTTGCACATATGAAGTATGTTTTGTGAATAAATTGTTTCCGCCATACCACACACAGTTAACTAAACCTGCTTGGCTTTTTAAAGTTATTACCGTACAAAGTCACGTGAATAACATTCACTTCTTTGCCACTTTCATAACTGTTTGGTAACTTTTAACTTTATTTAGAGAATTGATGGGTTAGTGAGCCAGTCCCAGACTCTGCGGGGGTGGGGGCAGTTGAAAGAGCTTAAAAAGTGGTGCAATGAACAGGTGGTGCAGTGTGAAGACTTGTGTATCAGTCCACAGCTCATCCTCTTTGAGGGATCCGCTATCCTCACATCATGTGACACATCAACATAGGCAGCTGTTTAGTGGTCCTTGAATGGACAGTTCACTGTCATTATAGAAAGGACCCTAATCAGCTCCCGGTATTAGCCTGGATCAGACACCGCTCATTATCTTCATCTTAAGAGGGGTTCAAAGTTTTGGCATTGGTTGCTGTCACTTAAGTTTTCAAGTGAAACATATTATAACTCTTTCTCACCTATTTTTATGGTATGGAGAGTAAGCCTAGACGGCCATAGTTCAGCATAGAAAATTCTGAGTCAAGCAATTCTACTTTAGTAGCAATTAGTCTGCTCTGTTCTCCTTTAGATACCCCAGCTAAAAAAACAAGCCAGTTATTTTAACATTTTGAAACCTAACAAGGGTAAGTTCTGTTGTTAGTCTCTTCTATAAAAATAAATGTAATGGTTTAAATGTGAATGATTTGATTATGATATCACATGATAAAAAAATATAAATAAATGGTCAGCTATAGTCATGTTAGGGTTGGGCGATGAAAAAAATTCATATCAGTCACTATGGATATATTTAGTATATCATAATATAAAGCAAATTACTATTTTTGTCGAGCTTAAAGGTTCCTTTTTACTTTTTTGTATAAAGTATAGGGAAAGTATTGTAATTGTCCAAAAATTCATTGTCGAGATTTTGGTGAATCTCAACATTGTAGACCTCACTGACTTTCTCATATATGAATTATAGGGAAAGTATTGGAATCCTCCAGAAATTCCATTTTGAGATTTTGATGAATCTCAACGTTTAAGGCCGGGTTTATACTTCACATGACACAACGCATGCTGCAGCGGACATTTCTGCTACGCAAGCGTTGTACTGTTTATACTTGCGCGCGTATTTTACGTAAATGTGGAGGAATCCAGCAGGTGGCAGTGTGAGATATTATCACGGTGAGAACAGGTTCGGCTTCTCTGTGTTGTGAATTGCCTGGAACAATTGACACCTTACCGCAATATCTCTGAAAAAAATGTTTAATGATTAAATCCATCAATCCAGGGACGTATTCATTCCAGCAAGCATTGGGCACGAGGCAGAAACAATCCCTAGACGGGGCCTCAGCTCATCGGAAGGTGAATACAAGCACACACATACACTGGAGTCATTTTAGCGGCACCAAATCTGCATATCTTTGGAAAGATATGTGTGGAAACCCAGCAGGAAAATATATAAACTCCAGGCAGGGAATATCAGCGACGTGACTCCCTGCAAGACAGCAGTACTACCGCTCCGCCACTGTGTCACCCCCATGTGTGTAATTATTAACGGAGTTCATTATTTAAATTAAATTAACGATTTATCTGTAAAATGTAACATACATACATTAATGCATTTCATCATGAAAGTGATATCAAGTATAAATCTAAAGATTCTAAATTTGCAGAGAGTTGGAATATCATACATTTAAAGTGTTCTGTGTGGTGATCTATTGCTGCTTGCCTTTGTTGTCATGTCAGGAGGAAGTCCAAGAAGCTCGTAGCGATTAAAAACTGGGATGACATTTACGACTGTCTGCTTTAATGATAAAGTAAACTACGAGGTTAAAGTGGACATTTTGAGATTAAAGCCGAAATTTCCACTTTAATCACAAAATACATGTTTTCGCCATGTCCTTAATTTTTTTTTCTCTGTGGCTCAAATACAGCGCTGTACATTATGTTGCTGTTGTGAAGTTGCAAAAGATGCACAAAAGATGGTATGTGAGACTTTTAAAATGTATTGTGTCATTACGATTGGGAATATACGACGCTTGAATATAAAAGCACCACGAATACATCTATATGTCAGCACTTTGCTTCACCACATCGAAACATTCATCAAACATCGAAGAGTGCACATCGATCCCATAGGATCCGCATAGCGGCTTTCTGTCACATGTAGATAGTAAACAGAGACTCTGATGTCACATTCCAACATTTATCACACTGCGCCCCCTAATTTTTTGCTGGTACTGCAACTCGCGCACGCATCACGTTAATTTCTTAGGACCTGCTCAGAGGATGCATCAAATGAATGCTGGGATTGCGTGGCAGCCATGATGCGTGCGTGTATGCGTTCTGAGCATGAAGTATAAATGAGCCCTAAGACCTCCCTGAGTCCGAAAATACCATTTTTGGAATTATGTTTGTCTGTCTGTGTGTGTATTGTATTATATATATATATATATATATATATATATATATATATATATAGTACTGTGCAAAAGTTTTAGTCAGGTGTGAAAAAAATGCTGTAAACAAAGAATGCTTTCAAAAATGGAAGTGTTAATCATTTATTTTCATCAATAAACAAAATGCAGTGAATAAACAAAACAGAAATCTAAATCAAATCAATATTTGGTGTGACCACCCTTTGCCTTCAAAACATCATCAATTCTTCTAGGTACACTTGCACACAGTTTTTGAAGGAACTCGGCTGGTAGGTTGTTCCAAACATCTTGGAGAACTAACCACAGATCTTCTATGGATGTAGGCTTCCTCACATCCTTCTGTCTCTTCATGTAATCCCAGACACCCTCGATGATGTTGAGATCAGGGCTCTGTGGGGGCCATACCATCACTTCCAGGACTTCTTGTTCTTCTTTACGCAGAAGATAGTTCTTAATGACTTTGGCTGTATGTTTGGGGTCGTTGTTCTGCTGCAGAATAAATTTGGGGCCAATCATACGCCTCCCTGATGGTATTACATGATGGATAAGTATCTGCCTGTATTTGTCAGCATTGAGAACACCATTAATCCTGACCAAATCTCCAACTCCATTTGCAGAAATGCAGCCCCAAACATTCAAGGAACCTCCACCATGCTTCACTGTTGCCTGCAGACACTCATTATTGCACCGCTCTCCAGCCCTTCAACGAACAAACTGCCTTCTGCTACAGCCAAATATTTCAAATATTGACTCATCAGTCCAGAGCACCTGCTGCCATTTTTCTGCACCCCAGTTCCTATGTTTTCGTGCATACTTGAGTCGCTTGGCCTTGTTTCCACGTCAGAGGTATGGCTTTTTGGCTGCAACCCTTCCATGAAGACCACTTCTGGCCAGACTTCTCCGGACAGTAGATGGGTGTACCTGGGTCCCACTGGTTTCTGCCAGTTCTGTGCTGATGGCACTGCTGGACATCTTCCGATTTCGAAGGGTAATAAGCTTGATGTGTCTTTCATCTGCTGCACTAAGTTTCCTTGGCTGACCACTGCGTCTATGATCCTCAACATTGCCCATTTCTTTGTGCTTCTTCAGAAGATCAACAGCACATCTTGAAACCCCAGTCTGCTTTGAAATCTTTGTCTGGGAGAGACCTTGCTGATGCAGTATTGTGTCTTGTTGCTGTGCTCAATCTTGCCATGACATGAAACTGTCTTCCACAACCTCACCTTGGTAGCAGTTTGGTTGTTCCTCACCCAGTTTTAGGCCTCCTACACAGCTGTTTCTGTTTCAGTTAATGACTGTGTTTCAACCTACGTGTGACATTGATGATCATTAGCACCTGTTCGGTATAATTGGTTGATCATACACCTGACTATAATCCTACAAAATCCCTGACTTTGTGCAAGTGTACCTATAAGAATTGATGCTGGTTTGAAGGCAAAAGGTAGTAACACCAAATATTGATTTGATTTAGATTTTTCTTTTGTTCACTCACTTTGCATTTTGTAAATTGATAACAATAAGCAATCATTATTTATATTTCTGAAAGCATTCTTTGTTTACAGCATTTTTTCACACCTGCCAGACGCCCCTTGGAAAACCCCTAGGAAACATAGACGGGCTACCTTCACATTTCTCCTTTCCCTTCTGGCCAGCTCTGTCGCGTAATCTGCCTCTCACACGGTGCTCCGCCTTCTTAGAAAGCCTGTACGGGCTTCTCTCAGTTTGTTAAATTGATCTCCTTATCTCTCTCTCAGACTTTCTCTGCTCCTAGCGGAACTGTCATCTTTGACTTGTCATGAAGCACGTTTAAACTTTAGAAAAAACACAAATGTTTGTTTGCAGTGCTTTGAATAAAGTTCCTTTTTTTTTTTCTACAACCCTGTGTCTCTGTGCAAATCTGTGACCCAAGCGTGACATATATATATATATATATATATATACACACACACACAGTGCATCCGGAAAGTATTAACAGCGCATCACTTTTTCCACATTTTCTTATGTTACAGCCTTATTCCAAAATGGATTAAATTAATTTTTTCCTCAGAATTCTACACACAACACCCCATAATAACAATGTGAAAAAAAGTTTACTTGAGGTTTTTACAAATTTATTAAAAATAAAAAAACTGAGAAAGCACATGTACATAAGTATTCACAGCCTTTGCCATGAAGTTCAAAATTGAGCTCAGGTACATCCTGTTTCCCCTGATCATCCTTGAGATGTTTCTGCAGCTTAATTGGAGTCCACCTGTGGTAAATTCAGTTGATTGGACATGATTTGGAAAGGCACACACCTGTCTATGTAAGGTCCCACAGTTGACAGTTCATGTCAGGGCACAAACCAAGCATGAAGTCAAAGGAATTGTCTGTAGACCTCCGAGACAGGATTGTCTCGAGGCACATATCTGGGGAAGGTTACAGAAAAATTTCTGCTGCTTTGAAGGTCCCAATGAGCACAGTGGCCTCCATCATCCGTAAGTGGAAGAAGTTCGAAACCACCAGGATTCTTCCTAGAGCTGGCCGGTCATCTAAACTGTGCGATCGGGGGAGAAGGGCCTTAGTCAGGGAGGTGACCAAGAACCAGATGGTCACTCTGTCAGAGCCCCAGAGGTCCTCTGTGGAGAGAGGAGAACCTTCCAGAAGGACTACCATCTCTGCAGCAATCCACCAATCAGGCCTGTATGGTAGAGTGGCCAGACGGAAGCCACTCCTTGGTAAAAGGCACATGGCAGCCCGCCTGGAGTTTGCCAAAAGGCACCTGAAGGACTCTCAGACCATGAGAAAGAAAATTCTCTGGTCTGATGAGACAAAGATTGAACTCTTTGGTGTGAATGCCAGGCGTCACGTTTGGAGGAAACCAGGCGCAGCTCATCACCAGGCCAATACCATCCCTACAGTGAAGCATGGTGGTGGCAGCATCATGCTGTGGGGATGTTTTTCAGCAGCAGGGACTGGGAGACTACTCAGGATAATGGGAAAGATGACTGCAGCAATGTACAGATACATCCTGGATGAAAACCTGCTCCAGAGCGCTCTTGACCTCAGACTGGGGCGACGGTTCATCTTTCAGCAGGACAACAACCCTAAGCACACAGCCAAGATATCAAAGGAGTGGCTTCAGGACAACTCTGTGACTTGAATCCGATTGAACATCTCTGGAGAGATCTTAAAATAGCTGTGCACCGACGCTTCCCATCCAACCTGACAGAGCTTGAGAGGTGCTGCAAAGAGGAATGGGCAAAACTGGCCAAGGATAGGTGTGCCAAGCTTGTGGCATCATATTCAAAAAGGCTGAGGCTGTAATTGCTGCCAAAGGTGCATCGACAAAGTATTGAGCAAAGGCTGTGAATACTTATGTACATGTGATTTCTCAGTTTTTTTATTTTTAATAAATTTGCAAAAACCTCAAGTAAACTTTTTTCACGTTGTCATTATGGGGTGTTGTGTGTAGAATTCTGAGGAAAAATATGAATTTAATCCATTTTGGAATAAGGCTGTAACATAACAAAATGTGGAAAAAGTAATTCGCTGTGAATACTTTCCGGATGCACTATTTAATATAAGTGCTGGGCGGTATACCGGTTCATACCAAAAACCATTTTTTATTTTTTTTATAAGGATTTTCCTTATACCGCAACACCAGTTTAAATTGCCTAAACGATATTCGGAATGTGGCGCAGCGGGAAACTGTTCAAGTGGGGACCTTTTTCACTGCTACACCGCTAAACACAGATTTGTTGCACAGGGGCTCTTTTTCACTGCTACTCCACTAAATAGGTAGTGGTAGTGTAGGTATTGCGCAGTGAAAATGGACAGAGAACATTCCGAAACTGAAGCTGACGATAAAGTTGAACATAATGACACAAAAGAACTTTTGCCGAAAAAAAGGAATCACTTCCGTTTCCTGGAGATACTTTGGTTTTAAAAGGTCGGATGTGGACCATTATGTTCAAATGTGTAAATACTGTTTCTATACTACTGGATAATACTGCATGCCAAGTTGTACTTGTTTTATTTGTTTTCAATACAGTGTCATTTACCTGGGTACTGTATAATAGTGTGATGACATGTTGACTTTATTCTTGACATTTCCACTTTAAACTCGACGCTTATGACGAGAATAAAGTCGACATGTTGACTTTATTCTCGAAATTTGTCATTAAAGTAGAACATTGTAAACTAAACTTCATCATAAAATGAATATTTAATTTACTAGATTTTCTGAAACCCCGTCATAAGTTATATAGCACATTAAATGCTTTGTGTTAAGTGTTCCCCGAGCTTCTTAAACTGACTTCCTCTTGCACTAAGAGGAAGCGCTGGCAGCGATCGCCAAACAGAATACATTCACTTCATGATATTCCTGCTCTCTGAACATTTAGAATGCTAAGATAAATACTTGATATAATTTTCATGGTGGAATGCATTAAAGCATGCATTAATCATGTGGGGGCACGGCGGCGTGGAGGTTGCACCGCTGCCTCACAGCAAGGGTGTCTCGGATGTACCCTGCCTTTCATTTGCATGTTTTTCTGGTGGGTTTACTCGGCGTGCTTCAGTTTCCTTTCAAAATCATGTAGGATGTGGGGTTTTGTTATGCTATATTGACCTTGCTAGTGTATGTTTTGCTCTATTCACCCTGCGATGTACTGGCAACTCGTTCAGGGATGGGCGCAACCCTGAATGGATGGCATAATTAAACATGTATAACGAAGATATTTTTAAAGTTCTGAACACTCTGTGGGCTAAGTTTATAACTAGTTTTAATTTCACAAAGACGTTTATCATGTGGTGATTGGTTATGTGGAGAAAGAAAAAGGAAGGATAGGAACTGGGGTTTTGGTATGTCAGATAGAGACAGCACGGGTGCAATAAAGAAAGCCCGCTCAGAAGAACATGCATTGAATTCTGTGTTCGTGTCTCCGACCACCAGATCACAAACCCAACATTTACACAATATTTAAGTTAAACCTGTGCGATACCCATTCATACATCCAGTTTTTTGGAGCCTCGTCACACCTGCCATAAAGTTCTCTACACTGAACATACACCTGGGGACCCCTTACTGCGAGGGAGCAGCACTACCGTGCATGTTTAATACCTGCTTTAATGCATTTCATCATGAAAATGATATCAAGTATTTATCTTAGCATTCTAAATTTTCAGAAAGCAAGAATATTATGAAGTGAATGGATTCTGTGCGGTGATCGCTGTCTCATCTTAGTGCGGAGGAAGTCAGTTTAAGAATCGTAGTGATTAACAACTGGTTCGGGGAACACTTAACACAAAGCATTTAATGTGCTGCATTAACTTATGACGGGGTTTGACAAAATCTAGTAAATTAAACATTGATTTTAGGAAGAAGTTTAGTTTACGACATTCTACTTTAATTATGAAGTAAACTATGAGAATAAAGTGGAAATGTCGACTTTAATCTCGACATAAATGGCAAGAATAAAGTGGAAATGTCGACTTTATTCTCGACATATAGTTTGTTTTTTTCTTCCCTGTGTCCGTATTTTTTTTTCTTCACCATGGCCCTAATATGATTCCGTAGGGCTATACCACAAATAGCATTATAAATGCAAGTTGCAGTCCATATTAATGCAGTTTGCCTAAATGATGGTTTAGTTGATAAAGATGTCATCACCAAGTTGCACTTGTTTTATTTTATTTTAATTTGGTGAATACTGTGTAATGCACCTGGGCTTGAAGCCTTGAAGTAATAGTGCAACTATCAGTAATAATACTATTATTTATTTTATTGTTATTATTTATTAGTTTACATTTTATGCAGTTTAATGATGGTGAAGTTGTTTAAAAAGTCACTTTAACGTGTCAGTGGACAGAGATTGTTAACATTAACAGAAAGTGTAGTTGGTTTACATAAAATATTTACTATTTATTCCTTTTCTAAGACATGTTCAGTGCAATACAACTTTTGACAAGCACTTTTGGATATTTTACTAAGTCTAAATGCCTAAACTAAAATCTTAATTATACACAGTCAAAAACTTCAAGTGTTACTGGAGAACACAAACAAAATGCACAACTAAATTCTTTGGTCATTTCCAAATAAATGAAATAGTTATTACAAAATAAAAGTCTCAATTCTGACTAGTCTAAATCTTTCAGGTTTTACAGGAGAACATACAAAATTTGTTGGTTAACTCCAAATAAATAAAAACTGAAACTAAAATCTAACAGCGTTCAAGTTTTACAGAAGAACACAAAATAAATTCTTTGGTCATTTCCAAATAAATAAAGTAAGTATTAATACAAGATAAAATCTCAAAAAAATCTTCCTTTATACTGTATCAGTTCCTTTGTATAGATTCAAACTGTTTTAAATGGCTTGGAAACAAACCCATGAATAAATAGACAAAAAATATATCCTCAATACAAATTCAAATAACTTTCAAATGTAAACGAAAGAGAACATAAACAAAATCGACCTATTCACTCAATTGTTGTCAGCTTATACTCCGTCATGTTATGCTTCAAGGCAAAGAATACCACTGCTTCAGGTGGTATAAATGATTTGTGGTATTACCTGTCTTTGTGGGAGCATGATTTTGACACAAATTACACTGCACATTACTCTGCTTATTGTCATTCTTTAAATAGCCAAAATATCTCCATACAACTGAATTCCTCAGACACTTCTTTTCAACAATGTCCTCATCTTTTGTGCCTTGGGCTGTGTCTTTTGGGGTGTTTTTCTCTTTGCTATCACTCCCTTTCCTGATGTACTGGTGTTCATGAATGCAATAGACCAAATATTAGTACATTTACTGCTACTAGCTGCTATTCCTATACCCAGTGTTGTGTGTGTCAACCAAACCTGACGTGGTTGTAACTCTGCTCCAGCCACATGGTTGGTTCTGCGCAGCTCTGTTCTCATTATTATTGGCTTTTTGTGTTGTCTATCAAAACGTGGATGGAATGAGTTCAGTTGACATTGTTTTGACCATGTCATTCTATTGAGGAAAGGTTATTTCATGATAATTATCTATCATTTTTAGCCTAGCTCACAGTGCATGTTAAAACATTATTAAAAAATTATAGTGTTAATTGTGATCCATTCACTCACATTGAAACTTGACAGTACTCTGCCTGTCAGAGAAACAATCTTTATAGCATAATGAAATAGATGTGAAAAGCCTGAAAAATAGTAAGTGTCATTCTCGTTTTTTTTTATTTGTTTTGGTTTGCTGCTAAATCTGAGTCACGTAATTCTGGATAATGATCTTTTTGAGTAAATATTTGTTAGTCCAAGTCTTAATGAAAAATTGTCCTCCAGATTATAGATGATTTTTTGCCGCTTATTGGGTGGTGTTTATTTTACCCAGAGTGGTTCAGTGAAGTGTGTTTTTAGAAGAAAAGGGGGTGGATAACGATAACTATTGAAAATACAAATGAAGAATATCTTGCACGTGTAATTTTGTTTGCTATAATCTGTGATTTAAGCACCGAGTCTCAGGCATATGTGTTGTTAATCAAAAATAATAGGGATATGGTGGTGTTCTGCATGTGTGAGCTTGAGTGCTGTTTGGTGCTTTCTTAGGGCCAGTTTATACTTCACGTTTAGAACACGTATGTGCAGTCATCATGACTGCCACATGTTCCCAGCGTTCATTTGACGTATCCTCTGAGCACATCATCGGAAACTACTGCACGAGTTGCAGTACCAGCAAAAAGTCGGGGGTTGTACTGTGATCAAGTCAGAGCATGACGTCAGAGTCTGTGATTACTGTCTACATGTGACAGAAACCAGCTTTGCCGATCCTACAGAATCAATGTGCTTGCTTCAGTGTTTGATGAATGGTTCGATGTGGTGAAGCAAAATGGCAATATACAAATGCATTTGTGGTGCTTTTGTATTCAAGTGTTGCATATTCCTGAGCATAATGACATAATACATGTGCTGACACAATTAAAGACACAGTGAAAAGGTCTATTTTGTGATTAAAGTGGAAGTTTGGGCTTTAATCTTGAAATGTCCACTTTAATCTCAAACTTTATTTTATCATTAAAGGAGACCATTGTAAACACCATCCTAAAACCGACCCAGTTTTTAATCGCTACATGCTTCTGGAGCTTCTTTCTGAACTGAAAGCAGCTGCAAGCAGCAATTGCCACACAGAACACATTTAATGTATGATATTCCAGCTCGGTGCACATTTAGAATCCTTATTTATTCTTCCTATCACTTTCATGATGAAATGCATTGAAGTATGTATATTACATTTTACAGGTAAATCGTTAATTCAAATAATGAATACTGTTAATAATTACACATGTGGGGGCGGCAGGGTGGCTGAGCCGTAGGGCTGCTACCTCGCAGTAGGGATTCATGTTCCTGGTGTTCCCTGCCTGGAGTTTGCATGTTTTCCTGGAGGGTTTCCACAGTGTGCTCCCATTTCCTTTCAAAGACATGGTTTGGGGATTTGGTGACGCTAAAATGATGCTAGTGTATGTGTGTTCACCTTCCAGTGAGCTGATGCCCCATCCAGGGATTGTTTCTGATTTAATGGATGTAATCATTATACATCCTTTTCAGAGATATTGTGGCAAGGTGTCCTCGAAATTTAATGGATGTTTCAGACAATTCACAGCAGGGAATTCGAACGTTTTCTCACTGTGATGATATCTGTCACCTGGTGGAATCCTCCAGAATTACATAAAGTACGCGCACAAGTATAAATAGTACAACACTTGCGTAGCAGTAGCGTCTGCTGGAGCATGCATCGCGTCACATGAAATATAAACCCGGCCTTACTTGTATTTGACGCAACATGCGTTTGGCTTGTTGCCCTGCAATGTTTCATTGTGTAGGATAAAGCTCTGTAATCAGTTGCTTATGCACTCTCAGGTTTATTTGTAGTAAATTGAAAATAATATGGGCTTTTTTTATACTGTACAATGATCATGTATTGTCCCCTCCACTTTGAAATTCCAGCAACCCACCCTTGCTAAATTTGTTTCTGTGGCATCTTTACATTGAAATTGTCATAGCCAATGGTAGGTGGCGCACAAATATCAGGAGTCTCCTGTTTGCAGTGTGTTTTTATTTTATAAATTAATTAATTATAACAGTACAATTCACATTCTGATACATTTATGCATGAGTAGTAAGGTTTTCAAATAACATAGTAACTTGAACTCTGATTGGTTGTAAACAAGGCATAGACAGCATTGAAGTGACACACCATTTAGCACTTTAGTATATAGTTTTTTACATTTTTGTTAAATGACGGCAATGTTAGAAAATATCACAATGGCCTGGTTGCATCTGAGACAAACCAGACACTACAGCATCTTGTTGTTTGGGGTTTGGGTTAGTGGGGGAGTTTGTGATGCTAACATCTAGCTAGTTATTAGCAACAGAGGGATGGATGATATTATTATTTAGGTAAGGTAAAGTTAACATCAGACCTATGTCTGTACTCATAAATGAAAAGTCTGGTTTGACCCCACCAGAATCCTCTTTAATAAAACCCCTGTGTGCGTCCAGTGTCCGTGTGTGTGTGTATGTCTTCTGGTGAAGTGCGCAGGTGCGGGGCACGGTACGATGCTTTCAAAGCAGATGCTTCAAAGGCCGCCTATCGCGTCACACAAGACAGAGAGGACGGGACCTATAAAATATCGCGCGGCCGATCCAATCGGATTTCGGTAAATGAGGTAAGACCTAAAACATAAAGCACAAAAAATACAATCTGGTACTGAGACACGGAGACCAGCTTCCCCATTGTTGTGCAAGTGTTCACTCTGAGGATGTCAGATTTGCGATTAAGAAGCTTGGCCCGGTAAAGTGTAAAGTGTCAGTCGTTGAAGGGGTTTTCCTAAATATACAAACTTTCATGATATTACAATACAATGATTTTTAAAAGTGAATTTATTTTCGCGCACATTACATCAGTTGCTGGGGAGAATCTGCTGATTGCCCACTGTTGTGACAGAAAATTAAACGCATATTACGGACAGCAAAGCCAGTATTACTGTCAGAGATTATTACAGGCATTTTACGGAAAAAATTTAATGAGGTAAAAGGTCCCTTGCCATTTAATATAGACTGTTCCTACTAATGTTTATGGACTACTGTTCTAGCACCCGTTATTATAACGGGCTTAATGTCTAGTTTTTATATAAAAAGCCATTGTACATGGCTAGTTTGTATTATACATTTTCCTTTAGAAATTGAATAGAAATTGTCATTTAGAGGACTCAGAGCTTAAGGATACAGCATGGAAATTGATCAACAGTTTTGCAACCAAAATATTTTAAGTTTTTAATCAATTTTAATTTTTAGTAAGTATGAATTATTTTTTATAAGAGAATCTTGTACCATTAATTTGCAACTATTTTTACACCTACATTTTTTGTATTACAATGAAAAATGTTTCATATATTTTACCAGCCCATTTAGCTTTCACTTACCATGATCAATTGCAACACTAACTACTTACGTTTCTTTAAAATAATCTTTGTATTTATGCTAAACTGTTTTGGCATCACCTTTAAAAAAATATGTACTCATTTACCAAGTAGAAAATTACATTTTTTTCTCTTATTCAATAACAGCTCAAATGAAGGATTTTTTTTTCCCTCTCAGGCACCAGGATTTGGATTTGGCATTGCTATTTCAGGAGGAAGGGATAATCCACATTTTCAGAGTGGTGAAACTTCTATAGTTATATCAGATGTATTGAAAGGAGGCCCAGCAGAAGGATTGTTACTGTGAGTATAGTGAAAAGAATAAAATGCAAAATTCAGTAATCTCTATAATGTTTATCTTAGTATTTAAGCTACCACTTAACAATTTGTTTTCCAAGCAGTGATCAAGCTCAAAAAAGTGTCACCTTATTGATAGAGTGAATTTCAAATATGTTTGTATATTTGACATTTAAATTGTTTTTTTGTGAGTATTATGTAAAAAAAAAATCATAGCTACCTTTAAAAATTGATTTCCACTCCCAGTTTTTCAATTTGGGTGACACAAACATCAAGTGAACCTCTGCTCATTAGCAACAGAGGGACAGATGATATTATTAGTTAAGTTAAAGTTAATATTAGACAAGTCTGTACTTGTGTTCTTAATTTTTCATTAGTTGGATTTCCATTGTTTAATGATTCCATTGTTTTACTGAAAAATTGATTTTTTAATCTATGAAATATATAGAACATTTTGCTTCTTTTTTCAATATATAGTAAATACAGGAACACCTTGCATGAATCATCTATGGCAAGAGATACTACTTTAGTGTGTTTTATTTTTTTCATGGCATTTGATTTTTTTTTCTTTTTTTCAGAGAGAATGACAGAGTTGTTATGGTTAATGCTGTTTCAATGGATAATGTGGAACATGCTTTTGCAGTTCAGCAGCTACGAAAAAGTGGCAAAAATGCTAAAATTGTGAGTAAGATGTTTCAGATTCACTGTATAAATAGTAAGATATTTAAATATAATACATCTCTGGTATTAATGAAGAAATAACTTATCCTTAAATTGGTAAATCTTTATGAAGCTCTTATTTTTAATGTATTTGTTCTCCTTTCTGAAATGTCTATACATACAGATGTAACCATTCCAAATGATCAAGGAATACTGCATTACTCTGTGGTGTGCTGCCAACAGCAGACTGCACAGGATCATTTCTAAAATGGTACTATCAGTAATGTGACTGTGCTAGCTTTAAAGACTACATGGACAACAGTTTGAAAACTTATGATGTCATATAGAGCACTTGAACTGCAACCAGAAAACTTACGTTTGAATCCAGGTCAAGGCTCAGTGGTGTTCTGTTTTCAAATTATAGAAATTAAGTTGTACAATGTTTAGAATTGTACAAAAAATTAGCAGCATTAAACACAAAGTATTCAACATCATTGGCTAGGGTGCCAGTCTCTTAACATAGTGAAATGGAAGTGTTGCTGCACTGGGTTAGTTTTAAGTAAGGACTTCAACCCACGTGACAATCCGAAAGAGGCCATGTTGCAAAAATGAGTACACTCTCATAAAAATTTCAAAATCAAACCGGAGTATTTGTTTGCCGAGGCTAGTTAAGGGTGATTTATCTGCAGATTAGTCTGTTAAACCATCACTTTCAAACAGGTCTAATCAGTTCACCTTAAGAGGGCTGCTTAAGCCATTGAGTTTCTCCCAGAATTAATACCGACAGTGCCACCACATGGGAGAGAATTGTCTGGAGAATTAAGAAGGAAAATTATTTCATTACTCAAAAGAGGACAAGGATACAAGAAGATTAGCAAATCACTGTTATTACGCCAAAATGCGGTAGCAAAATTGTTGCAGAAATTCAAAACGTATGGACCCTGAGATGACAGTGATGAGAGAATTGTAAAGAAATTCTGAAAAGCATGTACATCGGAGGTGGAGAAAAGCTGTGGGGAGGCAAACTGGAGTAACAGTTTAATCTCATACAGTAAGACTCATTCTGCACAGAAGTGAAATGAATGATTGTCATCCACACGAGAACGATTGGTTTGCCTTTCCAAAGTCCTATATTAACGAAGTGAAGACTTTTGGAAATCTATTTGGTATAACAAGGGGAAGGAGTGCAGTGAGAAGTGCATGGTTTCCACAGTGAAGCACAGCAGTTATGGAGTTCTTATATGGAGATATATAAGCACTGAAGGTGTGATAGAACTTTACTTTGTCAATGGCATCATGAATTCAGATGTACTGAAGAATCTTGAAAGAAAAGCTGTTATCTTCCCTCCACACCCTGAGCCTTTGGTTAGTTTTTCATTCAAGTGCTGGAGTGGCCAAATATGTCACCCAATCTCAACCCTGTTAAGCACCTGAGGAAAATTTTAAAGATGCATGTTACACAACACTCCTCATCAAACAACAAAGCACTCAAGGTTATCCTTCAGAAGTGGCTCAGGATAGTTCACCAAAAGTGCATGTTAAGGCCAGGTGTAAATAGGGGTTAGTTGGACTGGAGAAAGAGATTGGTAATTTCTACAAGTGCCAGAGAGGGAGTGATGGCTAAAAAACCTCAGTATAGTATTCAGTTTTTTTTTTTTGAAATGCTGATTTATTTAGTATTTTATTAAGAAAAGAAACAATTCAGTAAACATTCATGCAAATACCCATCAATCAAACTTTGTGTTCCAAAGCACAAGCAGCCCCATCTTATTTTCAGATGTTTCAAAAGGAAGTAGATTAAAGTAAAATTTTAAGTAATAGCTCTCTGTAAACATGCATTATATGGTCCATAATTTATCTAAGTAAATTAATATTTCCTATTTAAGGGTTCTAAAAAGTTTTTTTTTTTTTTTTTTTTTACTTTGATAACAAGCACTAGTATTCAGGGAAACGTTTGAAACATTTTAAGTTCTTATAAAGTGTATAAACCTAATATGGTAGGAAGTGAGCCCGTCAACTTTTCTCAAATTTTCTTCTTCTTTTTTCGGCTGCTCCCGTTAGGGGTTCCCACAGCGGATCATCTTCTTCCATATCTTTCTGTCCTCTGCATCTTGTCCTGTTACACCCATCACCTGCATGTCCTCTCTCACCACATCCATAAACCTTCACTTAGGCCTTCCTCTTTTCCTCTTCCCTGGCAGCTCTATCCTTAGCATCCTTCTCCCAATATACCTAGCATCTCTCCTCTGCACATGTCCAAACCAACGCAATCTCGCCTCTCTGACTTTGTCTCCCAACCGTCCAACTTGAGCTGACCCTCTAATGTACTCATTTCTAATCCTGTCCATCCTCGTCACACCCAATGCAAATCTTAGCATCTTTAACTCTGCCACCTCCATCTTTGTCTCCTGCTTTCTGCTCAGTGCCACCATTTCCAACCCATATAACATAGCTGGTCTCACTACCATCCTGTAAACCTTCCCTTTCACTCTTGCTGATACCCGTCTGTCACAAATTACTCCTGACACTCTTCTCCACCCATTACACCCTGCCTGCACTCTCTTGTTCACCTCTCTTCCACAATCCCCATTACTCTGTACTGTTGATCCCAAGTATTTAAACTCATCCACCTTCGCCAACTGTACTCCCTGCATCCTCACCATTCCACTGACCTCCCTCTCATTTACACACGTATTCTGTCTTGTTCCTACTGACCTTCATTCCTCTCCTCTCTAGAGCATATCTCCACCTCTCCTGGGTCTCCTCAACCTGCTCCCTACTATCGCTACAGATCACAATGTCATCAGCAAACATCATAGTCCACAGGGACTCCTGTCTAATCTCGTCTGTCAGCCTGTCCATCACCATTGCAAATAAGAAAGGGCTCAGAGCCGATCCCTGATGTAATCCCACCTCCAACTTGAATGCATCCGTTGCTCCTACCGCAGACCTCACCACTGTCACACTTCCCTCGTACATATACTGTACAACTCTTACATACTTCTCTGCCACTCCCGACTTCCTCATACAATACCATAGCTCCTCTCGATGCACCCTGTCATATGCTTTCTTCAGGTCCACAAAGACGCAATGCAACTCCTTCTGGCCTTCTCTAAACTTCTCCATCAACATCCTCAAAGCAAACATTGCATCTGTGGTGCTCTTTCATGGCATGAAACCATACAGCTGCTCACTAATAATCACCTCCCTTCTTAACCTAGGTTCCACTGCTCTTTCCCATAACTTCATGCAGTGGCTCATGAATTTTATTCCCCTGTAGTTACTGCAGTCCTGCACATCCCCCTTATTCTTAAATATCGGCACCAGTACACTTCTTCTCCACTCCTCAGGCATCCTTTCACTTTCCAAGATTCCATTAAACAATCTGGTTAAAAAGTCCACTGCCATCTCTCCTAAACACCTCCATGTTTCCATAGGTATGTCATCTGGACCAATGGCCTTTCCATTTTTCATCCTCTTCATAGCTGTCCTTACTTCCTCCTTGCTAATCCGTAGCTCTTCCTGATTCACTATCTTCACATCATCCAACCTCTTCTCTCTCTCTCTCGTTCTCTTCATTCATCAGCCTCTCAAAGTACTCTTTCCATCTACTCAACACACTCTCCTTGCTTGTGAGTACGTTTCATTCTTTATCCTTTATCACCCTAACCTGCTGCACATCTTTCCCAGCTTGGTCCCTCTGTCTAGTCAATCAGTACATGTCCTTTTCTCCCTCCTTAGTGTCCAACCTCTCATACAACTCATCATATGCCTTTTCTTTAGCCTTTGCCACCTCTCTCTTCACCTTGCGCCTTACCTCTTTGTACTCTTGTCTACTTTCTGCATCTCTCTGACTGTCCCACTTCTTCTTTGCAATCCTCTTCCTCTGTATACTCTTTCATATTTCTTCATTCCACCACCAGGTTTTCTTTTCCTCTTTCCAGATGTCACGCCAAGCACCCTTCTTGCTGTCACACTTTCTACATCTGCTGTAGTTTCCCAGCTGTCTGGTGACTCTTCGCTGCCACCCAGTGCCTGTCTCACCTCCTCACTAAACTCAACCTTGCAGTCTTCCTTTTTCAACTTCCACCATTTGATCCTTGGCTCTGCCCTCACTCTCTTCCTCTTCTTGATCTCCAACGTCATCCTACAGACCACCATCCTATGCTGCTTAACTACACTTTCCCCTGCCACCACTTTGCAGTCTTCAATCTCCTTTAGATTGACTCTTCTGCATAGGATGTAATCTACCTGTGTGCATCTTCCTCCACTCTTGTACGTCACCCTGTGTTCCTCCCTCTTCTTAAAATACGTATTAACCAGAACCATGTCCATCCTTTTGGCAAAATCCACTATCCTCTGACCTTCTTCATTCCTCTACTTGACACCATACCTACCCATCACCTCCTCGTCTCCTCTGTTCCCTTCACCAACATGTCCATTGAAATCTGCTCCAGTCACCACTTTCTGTCCCTTGGGTACACTGCTCATCCAACTCACTCCAAAAATCTTCTTTCTCACCCATTGCACACCCAACTTGCGGGGCATATGCACTAACAACATTCATCATCACACCTCCAATTTCCAGCTTCATAATCATTACTCTGTCTGACACTCTTTTCACCTCCAAAACACTCTTGACATACTGTTCCTTCAGAATATCCCCTACTCCATTTCTCCTCCCATCCATACCATGATAGAGCAATTTGAATCCATCTCCGATCCACCTGGCCTTACTCCCCTTCCATTTAGTTTCTTGCACACACAATATATCAACCTTCCTTCTCACCATCATATCTGCTAACTCTCTCCCCTTACCAGTCATACTGCCAACATTCAATAGTTCCTACCCTCCGTTCCACTCTCTTTACTTTCCTCCTCTCCTCCTGCCTCCGGACACATCTCCCCCCTCTTCTTCTCCTTCTTCTTCGGCCAACAGTAGCCCAATTTCCGCCAGCACCCTGTTAACTAACAGTACTGGTGGCGGTCGTTGTTAACCCGGGGCTCGACCGATCTGGTATGGAAATTTGTATTGTTGTCCGCATATTAATTTGGCAAAATTTTACACCGGATGCCCTTCCTGACGTAACCCTCCCCATTTATCCGGGCTTGGGTCCGGCACCCAGAAACACACTGGTTTGTGCATCCCCTGTGGCTGGGTTCGAAACTTTTCTAAAATAGTTACAGAAATTTGACTGAATGTTCCTAAAATTCCATAATAAGAGGATTTAAAATTACATTGAAATTAAATAAAGCAGTCATATCATTAAAGTCCGATGCATCACGATTACAATCATTCAACTAGACCAGTGGTTCCAAAACTCCTGGGGACCACCTAATGCTGCAAGTTTTTGTTACAACCAGAATCACAATCAGTGATAATAATCAATAACAACTGATCTAATTTAATTAGCTGGTCCTTTTTTCTCTTCTCTTATTCTGCATTCAGAAAACCACAACAGTGTGTATGAGGTTTACATTTATAAGACACTTAGCTTTTTTTATTTTCTAAAGCTGTAAATGCTTACCTCTCTTTGGTTGTTTTCCTATTATTTTCCCCTTTTCCTGTGTAGCTTCCTGTATTTAATCCTAATAGTGACAGTTAACAACAAGCAGAGCAGACACCCAGGATGATGGAAGCTGCAACTACTTCAGAGTCAGACCCACTAATTAGTAACTAATCAATTAAATAACCAGAACACCTGGAAAAACAGAATGAAAGTTAGGATGAAAATACTATTAACAGCTTTTAATTTTAATGAAAATTTACCTAATTTAGTTTTGTAATTTCTACATTGACTTCAAAACACAGAAACTGGGAAATAGTAACTCACTTAATTAGGCTAGGAGTCCGATGAAGAATGGAAGTTGGGTGGAACAAAAACCTGCAGCCACAGGGGGTCCCCATGACCGACTTTGGGAACTTGTGAGCTAGATAATCATTCTGTACAGTAGCTTACACGTGAAATATAACTGTATATGTGGTATACAGCACATTTTGCATCTGCACCTAAAGCTGGCGGCGCATTACACAGCTTCCATCTATGGAGTATTGTAAAATTTAACACCTGTAGTTGCTGGATCTTGTCACACTGAGAGTGTCGTATTACATGATTATGAATGGCATGTGATGAAAAATTACACATTTCTGTAACTTTTCAGCACAGTTTTTAAATTTCCACAGTATTGCAAGCTTACTACAAGCTGATAGACAATTATCATGCAGCCTGACAACTCCAGTGCCGGCCTGAGTGAGTTGCTTGGGATGTCAGACTACATGACTGACTGTAGTGGGAGCATCTGTCTTCAAATTCAGTAAGGTAATTAATCAGTTTGAAACTGTATATTGTGTTTATTCGGGTTGTCTTACAATAAAATTATTTGGATATCAGAAACAAGTGTTATGAATAAGCAAAAATAGAGGAAATAAGCAAGGGGAAAAAAATGTTTAATAGCACTGTAAATCATTTTCTGAAAACAAGTGCTCTATAGTTATTATAGCATTTGACGCAAGAGCTACATTCTTCACAGTAGCAGCAGTCAACAAACAACAAAAATGACTTAATTGGAAGAACTAACTTTAATTAAAACAAATTAATTAAAAAATAAAAAGGTAGGCAGTCCTAGCCATATTCACTAAAAAAACAAACACATTTATAGACATTTGTGAGTGCATTGTCTCTGACTTGGCAGAACAGACTTGTGTACTGCTATCATGGCAAAGCGTAAACATGTTTTATAACATTCTGTCCTTGTTGACATAAGAAGTGTTTGAAATTAATTCACTGTCCTCTACCATAAACTGTGGAAGTGTTCTGAGGAAGATTTGGCAAATACAATAAAATACAAAATTTAAAAGAGTGCAATGTGTTTCGTTTTCCCTGTCAATTTTCATGTCAGCATTCTTTTCTTTTAATAGATTTACCTTTCATGTATGAGTCAGTAATGAAAATAAAAATATGCAGGAAACAATGTCCTGAAGAATGCAATGCATAGTCCCTTGGAAGTAATGAAACCGTTGAAACAAAGATCACAATAATGAAAAAAAAACAGCGGCATGTAAAACATAAAAGTAGTTTTCTACAAAAATATACAATATTGTTTCTGATTATATTGCATGTTTTTCATGTAGTTTCATCTCAAAGTTATTAAAATATAATCCGGCAAATTGTCTAGCTGATTAAGTCCTGCTTTGATCTCTTAAATCTCAGTTCCTTCCTCTAATGCTGACATTTTCTGAATGTTGTACTCTTTCTGGTTTCTTTTTTTTTAATCTTTGAAATACAAGGTGGAGTTCATTTTTTAAAGAGATTTTTGCCTTCTCGGTTTTTTTCATTTAACCAACTTGTTTAAATGTTATATCTGTAAAATATTTTTGTTAATTTGTGTGTGTTAAGTAAACATACAACATATCTTCTTCAATATAAAAAACATAGATTGCAAGATGCACGCTTGAATTAAAGTATGGATTTTTGTAAAGTAAAAAATACGGTAATATATTTAAGCATAATAATTATTGGTCAATATTACTAAATGTTTACATAAATTACAGCAACTTTTATTTCTATAGCACATTTTCATACAAAATCTGTAGCTCAAAGTGCTTTACAAGATATCAAATAAATGGTTTAAAGCAAATTAAAATTACATAAGAATAATTAATAAATACAGTGTAACCTCAATTGTCGAACAACTCTCATCTTGTAAAAAATCACTTCCTGAACATATTTTCTGAACAAAAAACACACCGGTTTCCAAACCGAATCTCATTTCCTGAATAAGCAAACCGGCAGCAGCGTGTTCCATGTGTTGAGATGTGCAGCGGAAGAACGTGCCTTTTTTTGATTATCTTAGTGGTTTTTTTCTATATATAAATTATAATAAATTATTTTATCTTTTATGCCTAATTTTCTTTTCCCCCAGGGCTGAATATTTTTCCAAAAAACTCTGTTTTCTGAAAGGCACACAAAGCAATAGTTTCTCACATAAACTAACATAAAATGTTCTTTGCTGCGTGCAGTGCGCTGTAGCCACATGTTAGCTGTCTCTGGCAGGACTTGGAGCAAGCATCGCGCACACAATGGTTTCTCACATAAATTGACATAAAATGTCTGTTGCTTGTTCTGTGGCCACTCTTGCTGTGTGTTAGCTGTTTCTGACTACAACAGTTGCAGTTGCCCGGGGACAGCAACATATGGGCAGCAGCGAAGGCACAGGTCGCAGTGTGACGCAATCTGGTTTGCACGTCTTGTCATTGTAGGTGGAAGTCATCTCAAGTGATTATTGCTGTTGTTGCATCAGCTACACGCTGATGTTCAGTATCATGATCAGCTGGGGACTGATCAACTGATGCTAGTACCTCACTTGTATTTCTGATCTCGATCTCCAGATCATTTACACCAAAATCAAAGTCTGACCAGTCAGAGTCCAAGACATCAAGTCAACAAGTCTGTCTTTCCACCAAGCAAAGAGAGACTACATTTATCATAATAGCACTTTTTTTGATGCGTACAGCTCATTTCCACCCTCAACTCCTCATGGCATGTCACAAAGCTCCAATCATCCCAAATTGGTTTCTTGAACATGACGATGAGTTCACTGTACTTAAATGGCCTCCACAGTCACCAGATCTCAATCTAATAAAGTACCTTTGGGATGTGGTGGAATAGGAGATTCACATCATGGATGTGCAGCTAACAAATCTGTAGCAACTTTGTGATGCTACCATGTTAGTATGGACCGAAATTACTGAGTGATGTTTCCAGCACCTTGTTGAATCTATGCCACAAAAAATTATGGCAGTTCTGGAAGGCAAAAGGGGGTCCTACCCGGACATAGCAAATGAGTTCCTAATAAAGTGGCTGGTGAGTGTACATTGCCATCTGGAACCTGTTCTTAAACAGGTGTGTGACTTTCTTAATCATGTGCAATTAATTAAATTCACTCAGGTAGACTCTAAACATGGAGGAGAAACATCTCCATGATAATCAATAGAATGAGATGGACCTGAGCCAGATTTCAAATGTCATAGCAAAGGATCGGAGTACTTGCATCATAGAGAGCGTTCAGTTTTGTATTATTAAAATTTTGAAAAATATTCCTAAAATCGTGTTTTCACTTTGTCATTCTGGGGTGTTAAGTGGGGTTTGATGAAGGAAAAAATTAATTTAAACAATTTTAGGATGGTTCTGCAACATAAAATGTTAAAAAGTGAAGAGGACTGAAATTTTTCTGAAACACTGTATCTGAAACTTAAATAAGTTATGTGGTATAGAGACCTGAATGTAGTGTAGTTGGTAGTTCTTTGGGACCATGTTTAATGCTTAGTAAATCATATTTTTCCTGCTGCAGATGAGAGTGGGTAGAACAAGAGCAAGATGTGTGACTACTAAGTGTCTTTTAAGCATTTTTCCAGTTGCTGAATAAATAGGTATGAAGGGATCTTTCACTTAACATTTCAGAAAAGGAGTTGGAGGCAGCCATGCACAGAATACACTATAATTCCATATGCACAAAACACTCAATTATTCAACATAAATTTTTCTATCAAACGCATTTATCTGAATTTAAACTGTCCAAAATGTTTCCAGGGCAAGATTCAACCCGTGAGCGTTGCAGTCGAGCTCCAACCTCACTAGGCTGCATGTTTTGAGCATGCACTAAATTAACATCATTTTGGACAAATATCTTTGAATACCTGTCAGATAGCCTTGGTGTCAAAGTCACTCCTAACCCAGTAACAGCTGTGTTCAGTGTACTCCCAGATGGGCTTAAAGTGGAGAAGAACAAACAAATCGTAATTGTCTTTACCTTACTACTAGCACATAGACTTACCTTGCTCAAATTGAAGAATCCCAACCTACCACCTTTAAGTCAGTGGGTAACTTATGTCCTGTCCTATCTGAAATTGGAAAAAATCTAATTCTCACTCAGAGGATCTGTTCAAAACTTTTTTAAAATATGAAAGGATCTATGCAATAACATTTTAGAATAAGCTTCTATAGCAGGGAAAAGGATACTGTTCCTTTCTTGCTGCTTCAAAGATTTGCTTTGTTGGCTGGTTCTCCTCTCTTTCTTTTGGGTGGGGATTGAATATTGGTTTTGTTAAGTGTTATTTGATTATATGGATTTTTATTTGATTTTAATCAACATTAATACAAATTAAAAAAAAAAATGACTAAGTATGAATTATTTTTAAGTAATACCTTGCTGTTTTAAGCAATTTGTACTACCACAGCAGTCACTGAAGACGCATACAGTTAAACATTCCTTTGTCAATGCAAAAGCTCAAACCCAATTGAATTGGAAACTGGTTATTGGCAGAAGCTGTTAAAAATCCTGGTGTCAATGCTGAAAATATTTAAAAACTGAGAATTTTAATTCAGTAAAATTATTAAATGGTAATCTGATATAAGCTGTTTTGCATTGTCGTTAATGAGAAAGAAAACGATGTGCTATTTGTTAATATGTGTCACATGTTAAGAAGATTTAGCATCCAGTAGCCATAAGAAAAAGGATTCAATCGCAAATGTTTGTCAAAGCACAGACAATGCTGACATTCACTGCAAACATAAAAGTGACAGGAAGCTGAAAATCAAACAACCAAGAATGAGTGGATTTTTGTAAGGATGTTAAAGCATGTCACATGATCTCTGCCAAAAGCTTTATTTATTTGCGTAGTACTTAGTTCACCCTTAGAAGCAGGTAGGGTCCTGTGGCAGTCTTGAAACACAAGTTAATAGGGCATAATTTTTGCCAAGCCGACAGGATTGGATTTGGGTCTTTGCAGAAGCTTGTTTAAAATATATCAGTACTGCACAGTCTGGTTTTTTATGCCTCGCCTCATAACTCTTGAAATACTATGAGCATGTTTTGTGTAAATGGGCTCTCAAAATGCCCCATCTTTTTTTATCATAAAAATCAAATACGCCATTTTTCTTGAAACTGATGCTTTTCTCATTGTTCACTGTCTCTTTTCCTGATTCATTTTCTGAATTTGTGACATATGCCTGGTCAGTCTTTATTAACACTTTGTGAAGCACAGCATGAGTATTGACCCCCAGTGGGTTTTAAGAGTATTACAGAGAAATGGTAAACACTTGTGTTGCATTTATACCAGATGCTTTGTAGGCCTAAAGAAAGGTTTTAACTGGCAAATTTTGGCAATCCTAAATGAATGAGAAAATTAAAAATTAAGAGATTATTTAGGACAATGACAGATATACAGACATTGCATTTTGTTATTAGTTTCTACCTTTGACATGCATAAAATCAATCAGCAGTACAGATACTACATGATTTTTTAAATGTAATTAATTATTATTATTAAGAAGGTTTTCAATTGTGGACAGTGACATGGAATAAAAATAGATGCCTATAAAATATAAAAAGCGAAAACATGCATTACTAGTAGCAGTGATTTGTTAAAATACTTTTCAGAATTTATTTTCCAGGCTTTCTGTTTTCCTTAGTTTACAAATTCCTCTGTTGGATATGCAGTGGCGAAAGAAATGTTATCTATCTATGAAAATAAATGCAACGCCTTTGTTCACCAGGAAAAGACTTGGTTTTCTGGAATTCATGTAGTGTAGCATTTTTGCTGTGTTAATGCGGATATCCCATCCTCACATAATGCTGTGTAAAAGGTTACACAGTAGCCTTTTGTATTCATAAAAACGATCAATAGGATGATGCATTCTAACTTCAGAAATCTAAGAAAATATTGTAAATTTTAGGACGTTTCACTTGTATATACAACTAAGAAACAGTACTGTTACTAATGTTCTCTCTGTGTTAGTGCTTATAATTTAGAATATTTCCAAATATAGTTAGAGTAGTAAGATTTGACAAACAAGGGCTCTCTGACATTTTAAGCAGATATCATCATTTCTTTACTTTATGATTGGGTTAGGGAATGTTTGTCAAATTCATAGATATGAACATGTGTATTTTTGTAAAGTGATATTAAACATAGAAGGTTGAAAATAAAAGCCAAAAACGATAGTGAAGTCCTTTTGATTCAAAAAGATAATACTGCACTAACCTGTGAACCACTGTGCTGCTCATGGGATTATTAAACATTTTTTGTGGGATACTCATTAAACAAAGCTTAAAGTGCTGTAATGAACATTAAATACAGGTAGAATATATAAATATACATTTCAACAGTATTGTTCCAGATCATAATAGATTTTCCTCATTCTCTGCAGCACCTTAGAAGCTTTAGGAGTCATTCTCGATCCAACTGCACTTGATTCAGCTAAATGTAGAAGCCACAGTATGTCCTGTTGTCTAACTTAAAAGTGTGAACATTATGGAAAAAAAATTGTAGTATAATTTTGTCTTGTTGCTTGTCGTACTTAATTAGAACACAACATTTTATTTGGCACTGTCCTTAATTTCCTTCTGTCTTCACCTGATTATTGTTATGCTTCTCAACCATTAGTGAGCCGGATCAGTGTGAAGTCTAAAAACAAACCTAAACATCAGCAACACACTGCCAAAAAATTGTGGAAATACTGTAGAGCCCATCACGTCTAAGTTGCTTTTAGAATATGTAATATTTAAAAAGGTTAAGAATTCATACTTTAGAACAGTATTTGTTATCCAGGTGTTTAAGTATTTCTTGTACAGTATTAACAAGAATTTGAAGGTTTCTATCTGCATAATGATCCCTTTATATCCACAATGATTCATGAATCCTGGATCACTGAAATCCAGCAACTGAACTAAATTTACTGGACAAAAGACGCTAAATTATTTTTTTTTTTCCTTATAGACAATCAGGAGAAAAAGGAAGGTGCAAATTCCAGTAGCAAGACCAGAACGTGAAACAGTCTCTGAGCAAGAAGATGACAGCTATGAGGAAGATGCCTATGATGAGACAAGTGGCAGAAGTGGTCCTAGCGCTTATAGTGGGGGACGGAGGAGTGAGCGGAGCACTGCAAGAAGAGACCGCAGTGCCAGCCGAGAACGAAGTCTGTCACCACGATCAGACCGGCGATCAGTAGCATCCAATTTACCAACCAGACCTGCTAAAGTGACTCTGGTGAAGTCAAGAAAAAATGAAGGTATCTCCCTCAGTACTTAGCTGATTAATGGAAACTGATGAGTATTACAAGGCATCACACTTTTATAGCTCAAGTACACTCTTCAGCGTTGCTACTATAGCTGCCATTTTCATTTTGGACTCCCTGTTCAAGTTGTTTCCGCAGTGTTAGTCTAATTAATAAAATAATCTTTTTTTTTTTAAATATTTTTATTTTTATTTTTTAAGCACATTGGCAGTAAACTAATCATTTTTAACCGCATGCATTAATTACTTAATATTTTTTTAGTTTAGTATAAGGTATACTATCTGGCAGTAAACAAAAGTTAATTCTGACTTGTGTTTTCACTGTCTGGATTTTTGCATTGCCCTGTATGAGAGCAAACTATTCTACAGGTTCAGTTTGTCAGCAGCCAGTGAGGTTTTCCTGCTTTCTGCTTAGCCATCTATTCTGTGTTATATTGTTTCAGCCCTCAAAAGTATTAGTCTGCCACACAGACCTCACTAGTCTGTATTCTGTGGCTTGCTCCACAGTGGCAAAGGAAGGTTTATTTATTTATTTATTTATTTATGCTATATAAATATTCAGTTCTGCTTTGGTGAAGTTGATTGTTATTATTACACAAGGAAAGCAGTTGCACATTGCCAGCTAGTTTTAAACTCCTAACTCAAAGGAACAAGACTTTGAAAAGCTCACCCTAACAAAATTAGAGTAAATCATTTCATCCAAAAACAAGAAAACCTAAGCACTTACTACAGAAAATGATGATGTGTTAGATGTTACTCTTTTGACCAATTCAAAAAAAATATGACCCATTCATAATTTAATGCATGTCTAGTGCAGTACAGTGTTTTTAGGAATCTTTGGTTTCAAGCTTTTAGGAAATATATGATGGTAAATGGAACAGTGAGTTTTGAAAATTTAAAGGCAACATCTAGGCAGCTGGCAATAATAGGAACTGGAGGAAAGAAATACTTAATGAATGTTGCCGGCTTTTATAAATGTTTCATAGAAATAAAAACACATAATGATAAAATACACAGCTTTGCTAATTAATGAAAGAAGCACTTTTCATCATGTAGAATGCTGTTTCTATAAAATAAATTACAAAAAACAAGACAAAATAGTGTTTTGCAGTTTTTTTTTGTCCTTTCACATCCAATATAAATGTTAGGCTATGGTGAAATGGACTGTACTTTTTTGCATTTGCAAAATCTATTTGTTTAATTCTTTACTACATTGATCCCATAACCCGTATTTTTCTCATGATCATCACAGCAATAGAATTTAATCCATTGATGCTTCTGAGTAAATTCTCTTTAAATTTTGAGAATTATGTTAATTCATATTAACTGCTGATAAACATGAGGTTGACTTTTTGGAACAACATGCCATAGGCTTTATTTCCCTGAAGTGCTACTAAGTATGAATTCAAGCAATCGCCCAAGTTTCTGGGGAAACGTTATGCCGTGATTATATTTATAACTCTCAGCTGTTGGAGGTTACCTGCCTCCTAACTGCTGTCTAGGTCATTTTGAAAGCAAAACAGTGAAATAAAAAGATGACAGGTAGCTGGTTTAGCCACTATTACAGTTACAGTATCCTAAGAAATATTCCTGAAAGGTAGCTAAGTCATGCCATTCCGTTGCATGTTTGAGTCACTTTTATTACCGTATAACATATTTGAGCATCTGTGTTTTTTATTAAGCAAAGCTGAAGACGCTTTTCGGCCTCGAGTATGTTTTCTGCTTTATTTTTATGGATCTGAAATTTAGGAAAAATATTTTATTATTTGGTCAGCTTCCAAACCTAAACCTTCATCATAATGTTGCAGAAAGCTGTCTCAGCAGAAAGGGTTTAAGGAAGTAACCAACCATGGAGAGGACACCATTCTATTTGGGCACATTCACTAATGTCTCACAAATCAGTCTAATATTATACCCTGAAGATATCAGGGACTGAACAAAAATTCAGCAAAAAAGTGCACAAATAAGAATTTAAAGCCAAGCACGTAGATTTCCAAGACATCATCTCCTTCCATTGATTAACTATGACAATTACATATGACATTCAAAGCCAAAGGTTCAACTTATTAACACCAAAATTTGTACCGGCAACTTTAAATGGCTTTGGATACACTGCAAAAACAGTTTAGTTTCAGCTCTTTATTATATAAACAAAATATAGTAATTGCACTTATAAAATTGATATAAATAATGTGAAACACAACATAATAAATTTTATTTTCGGATAACCAATGATGCAGAAAAACAGGAGGAAACAAAACTAGCAGCAGTGGAATCATTCAGAGTTAAGTTTGAGAACCACTCAGCTGAGGGTGTAGCGTTGCAGTTATCATAAGAGCTTAGATTGGAGTATTTTAAGCAAGCACATTTTAAATGGGATAGTCTGCTACCTTTGCTTTACATAAACAAACCACAAAGGTAAACTACCACATACTCTCATGTAACATAAGTTTCCTTTGTTATAAAGTGCTGTGATAGATGATGCAAAGTGTAGAAAAGTAAAAGATACATTGCAGTGTATAATGGTAAATGAAGCCATGTTTTGATTTCTCAGAGTATGGGCTGCGGTTAGCAAGTCATATTTTTGTGAAGGACATATCTCCAGAGAGTCTTGCAGCAAGAGATGGCAATATCCAGGAAGGAGATGTGGTACTGAAAGTAAGTAAATGTCTAATATGAAGATAAGAACCTCAGAGAAATATATTTTGAAAGAGTATTATTTTAAGAGTTTCTTTGTGTTATCCCCCTAAATGATGCTTTTCAAAGCCAAATGTTAGTCTTGTGAAAATTCATTTTATTTTTTTTTCCTGAATGTGAGTTTCAGAAAACCTGTACATGTTTGTTTTTTCAGCTTTGGCAAATTTGGTCAAGTTTGTTTAAAGTTTTAATGTGTGTGCTCTTGCATATACAGTACTGTGCAAACGTTTTAGGCAGGTGTGAAAAAATGCTGTAAACAAAGAATGCTTTCAGAAATATAAATAATGATTGTTTATTGTTATCAATTTACAAAATGCAAAGTGAGCGAACAAAAGAAAAATCTAAATCAAATCAATATTTGGTGTTACTACCTTTTGCCTTCAAACCAGCATCAATTCTTATAGGTACACTTGCACAAAGTCAGGGATTTTGTAGGATTCTAGTCAGGTGTATGATCAACCAGTTATACCAAACAGGTGCTAATGATCATCAATGTCACACGTAGGTTGAAACACAGTAATTAACTGAAACAGAAACAGCTGTGTAGGAGGCTTAAAACTGGGTGAGGAACAACCAAACTCTGCTACCAAGGTGAGGTTGTGGAAGACAGTTTCATGTCATGGCAAGATTGAGCACAGCAACAAGACACAAGGTAGTTCTACTGCATCAGCAAGGTCTCTCCCAGACAAAGATTTCAAAGCAGACTGGGGTTTCAAGATGTGCTGTTCAAGCTCTTTTGAAGAAGCACAAAGAAACGGGCAACGTTGAGGATCATAGATGCAGTGGTCGGCCAAGGAAACTTAGTGCAGCAGATGAAAGACACATCAAGCTTATTACCCTTTGAAATCGGAAGATGTCCAGCAGTGCCGTCAGCTCAGAACTGGCAGAAACCAGTGGGACCCAGGTACACCCATCTACTGTCCGGAGAAGTCTGACCAGAAGTGGTCTTCATGGAAGAGTTGCAGTCAAAAAGCCACACCTCCGACGTGGAAACAAGGCCAAGCAACTCAAGTATGCTTGAAAACATAGGAACTGGGGTGCAGAAAAATGGCAGCAGGTGCTCTGGACTAATGAGTCAAAATTTGAAATATTTGGCTGTAGCAGAAGGCAGTTTGTTCGTTGAAGGGCTGGAGAGCGGTACAATAAAGAGTGTCTGCAGGCAACAGTGAAGTATGGTGGAACTCCATTCCTTGAATGTTTGGGGCTGCATTTCTGCAAATGGAGTTGGAGATTTGGTCAGGATTAATGGTGTTCTCAGTGCTGAGAAATATAGGCAGATACTTATCCATCATGCAATACCATCAGGGAGGCGTATGATTGGCCCTAAATTTATTCTGCAGCAGGACAACGACCCCAAACATACAGCCAAAGTCATTAAGAACTATCTTCAGCGTAAAGAAGAACAAGAAGTCCTGGAAGTGATGGTATGGCCCCCACAGAGCCCTGATCTCAACATCATCGAGGGTGTCTGGGATTACATGAAGAGACAGAAGGATGTGAGGAAGCCTACATCCACAGAAGATCTGTGGTTAGTTCTCCAAGATGTTTGGAACAACCTACCAGCCGAGTTCCTTCAAAAACTGTGTGCAAGTGTACCTAGAAGAATTGATGCTGTTTTGAAGGCAAAGGGTGGTCACACCAAATATTGATTTGATTTAGATTTCTCCTTTGTTCATTCACTGCATTTTGCTGATTGATGAAAATAAATGATTAACACTTCCATTTTTGAAAGCATTCTTTGTTTACAGCATTTTTTCACACCTGCCTAAAACTTTTGCACAGTAGTGTATATGACAAAATAATTGTTTATTGGAAGAGAAGCAATGCTTACTGAAGTATAATGTATTTTTCACAGTGAAGCATTTGATTAGGCATCTTATTTTTAAGGACTAGAAAAAATATTTACAAAATACTAAAATCAAAAAATAAGGCATAGCTTCAACAGCTCCTGTTAATTTTTTTTTTTAGAATTTCTAAGCTTGGCCAAGCCCCCTCTCACTGAACATCCCACTTTTTAATCCAAATCTGCTTTGCACCTTCTCGGAGGTCCTCCAGGTTTAGTGAACTCTTCGTCTAGTTACAGAGACAAGCCCCACAACTCTGCTTAGGAATTAAATTTTTCCTATGTGTAATCATAATCTGCTTTTTCTCGTGGATATATTTTAGGTTTGTTAAATTGAGAGGTTTATTTTTACTGTCTTGCCTTGTAAAACGCTTACAGTAGAGTTTAAATCAAGTTTAGCTTTTGACAGTTTTTAGAAAGTTCTTGTAAAACAAAAAAAATGAATCGGTTGAGCATACACTACATCAGTCATTTTTGCATGGCAAATTTTCAAAGGAAGAATCTGTTCCTTCTTATAGATAAATGGCACTGTGACTGAAAATCTTTCCTTAACGGATGCTAAGAAACTAATAGAACGGTCAAAGGGTAAGCTTAAAATGGTAGTTCAGAGAGATGAACGTGCAACACTTCTCAATATACCTGATCTTGACGACAGCATTCCTTCTGCAAATGCTTCAGACAGAGATGGTAAGTACAGAATGTGTAATTCAAAATTTAGACAGAAAGTGGGTTTACTGAAATGGAAGTTAGCTGTCCTTTTTATTCCTGTATTCCTGTCCTTTTAATGTTCTGTTGTTCTTTTCTACTTAAAATATTTCCAACAATACTTTGAATAGATTCAGTAACTTAAAATAATTTTATATGTGAAGTAAACCGTCTATTATTAATAATGATTTCATTTTACTTTGTTGAATTTGTTTTATGTTCGGTGGCTTTTGCGCTGTTGTGTGCATAATTTATGTTTGAGGATCATTTTAAATGTTTATGCTCCAGCATTTTCATTTATATCAAGCTTCTCCAGTCAAGAGTAGGATTTTTTTTTTTTTTTTTTGTTTAAAAAAAAAAAAAAAAAAAAAAAATTGAATCTGAATCTAATGCTACCTGCAGCCTTTAATCCGAATGATGTTATAATATAAAATTGTAAGAGTGTACAAATCCAGATCAGAAAAATATGGAAGGAGTGCTAGTTTTGCCATGTAAACCTCATGTCATTCAATCATTCACATCTACTATCAGAAGGCCAGATATCATCATGACTTTTTCTGTTAATGTGCAGTCTCATATTCTAGCCAGTAATGAGGTCAGGAAGAAGGGTTTGACGTTTCTTTTTTGACCAACTGCTGAGGTATTAACTAAAGGACACAGAACTGCAATAATAGTTGCAGTAGTTTTTATTTAAAAGAATTGGAGCAAATCATAACACAGTTACCTGATTAGGTAGCATTTAGTGCAATAGCATTTGATTCAGATCCAACACAGTGCTAACATGCCTATTAGTTTGCTTTGTGTCTTATTTATTAGCATTTTATGTAATGTATTGTTTATTGGCAGTCCACCCATTTCACAGTTGCATTAGTGCCATATTAAACACCATTTTTATTTTAACAGACATTTCAGAAATTCATTCACTGGCATCAGACCATTCCAACCGATCTCATGACAGACCCCGCCGAAGTCGCTCCCGATCTCCTGACAGGAGGTCAGAGCCTTCAGATCATACCAGACATTCTCCACAGCAAGTCAGCAATGGCAGGTAAGCACCTACATATCTACATAGTGTCTGCTTAGCCGTGCTCTTCTTCACGCACACAATATGACCTTTTTTTTTTATATATATATATAAATCATGACATCCCCAACCTGGTATACCTTGATTGCTTTACCTACTTTGGGCTGGTTACTAGTTTTTCATATCAAGAGTAATTACCTTAATATTAAAAGCAAGATTAGCGTTTTATAGCATGTGATTATATAATTTACATTACACATTACAGGAAAAGGATATATACTTCCAGATTAACTTAGTGCTCATTTAGGCAAGAAAAAAATATGCATATTTGGTACTAATAGTCTTTAAAACAGACAATATAGTGAATGAATAATAGTCGGCCATCTACCTTCTGTTATATTCTAGGCACATTAGACAAGTAAATTGGATTTAGATTTAAGCTATTATTATTGAACAGTAATTTTATGCCAAAAGGTAATTTTTTGTAAATGGGTAAAAGAGTTTATGAAAATCCTTTTAAAAAAAAAAAAAGTAAAGGTAAGCTCATTTGTTCACTTCACCAACCAACCTCATATTCAGTACTAAAATTCTCTTTTGCTTTGCTGTTGCTTTTCATTTTGTCCTTGTCTACACTGAAAAATAAAGCTAAAATACTACAAAATGCACTACAGATCAAAAACCCACATGATAAAGACACATGGATTTGAAAGCAATTATTTTTTGGGATAACTGTAAGATTTTTTTTGTTTTCTTTCTCTTTCCAATTCTTCAGTTGGAAAATACAGTAAGTAGTGTCTATGTGTGTTTAGAAGGCTACAGATGTGATTGCATTGATGGTTATTTAAACTGTTCAATCTGTTGGGAAAATCACTTTTTTAATAGCACATGATTAGTGTAATTGATCAGTTAGGTAAAAGTTCATAGGCTGAAATGTATTAATGGATTGTAGTGCTATGTATTTAGTTAGTTAGTTGTGTGCCATCATGTTTTTTTTCATTCCTATACTCCAAGCCCCACCTCTAAATTACCCACAGACAAATAGAAGTTACATTATTGCAAATATGATTTTTTTTTCTTTTATACCTTTGTTTAAGAGCCATTTGACTAACATTCAAGTCTGTTTTAAAATCTTTGTCTATTTTTAATTTTAAGAGTGTAGTCTTCAAAGAAATTACAGTATAAGTATGCTCTGAATGCAAGGGCAGGGCTTTTGAGATTGAAGTGACAGGTCCAACAGTGGGTAATCTTCAGAATGCTAAGAGGAAGGCTGCCATATATATTTTACAGTTTCATTGTTTAATTCAGTTGTGTGTGTTTTTTTTTTTTTTTTTTTTTTTTTTGCATTTTATATTTAAAATATGTCAGCTTTAATGAAGAAGTCATGTATGAAGTTTTTGTTGAAGCCATTGCTAACATAAGTGGACTTTTTCCATGCATCTTAATTAGTTTAGTGGATGACTTAATATATTAAATGAAGACAAGAACTTGTCCTCTTTAATTACTTTGGTAGCGTGCGGTTACACTGAAGAGCACGACAGCCAAACTTGTATCCTAATTTAGACAATAGTGTTGCTTCTGATCCAAAAAGAGAAGTATTTATATGTACTGTTCTCAGTTTTGTGAAAAGAAAGTTTAGCAGTTGTCCTTCTACTGTATAGTACATGTATATTTGTGTTATAGTTTATGCTAGATTCAGTTAGACACTGTGTTTTAATTTTTTTTTTTTTTTTTTAATTTTGGATGTTTACCTTAAGACTTGCCAAAAATATTCTCCATGTTCCATTGTTATTGTACCTTTAAACTCCTGTATTACAGTATTTTCAAAATTTAATTTAAAATATAATTTCCTTTCATGTGTACATTTTTGGGGTCTGAAGTATTCACTTCTGAGAAAATCTGCTTTTGAAATTTTCTGGTTTATTTCCTGCCTTTGTTAGTTGGCTTAGGCGTTTCCCCAAGTTTATTGCAGATAGCTGTGCTAACTTCAGGCGGTTAGGAAACTGTATTATCATTTTCTTGGATACTGACAAAATACCCTTATTGAGGTTATTATTGATTACTAGCAACTGCTAGGACAAAAAAAATACCAATACATAAATAATGATAACATGCTAAAATGGGGAGTTGGAATTCACATGTAGAGTCATAGTTATAGTTTTTATTTCTCTTTTGTTTTGTACCAGCTCTGCTTGAAATCATAAATTGATCTTTAAAGTGTACAGACATGGCCATAAGTTTTGAGAATGACACAAGTATTTGTTTTCATAAAGTTTGCTGCTTTTTAGATCTTTTTGTCAGATGTTTATATGCTATACTGAAGTATAATTACAAGCATTTCATAAGTTTCAAAGGCTTATATTGACAATTACATTAAGTTTATGCAACGAGTCAATATTTGCAGTGTCGGCCCTTCTTTTCCAAGACCTCTGCAATTCGTCCTGGTTTGCTGTCAATCAACTTCTGGGCCAAATCCTGACTGATGGCAGCCCATTCTTCCATAATCGATGCTTGGAGTTTGTCAGAATCTGTGGGTTTTTGTTTGTCCACCCGCCTCTTGAGGATTGACCACAAGTTCTCAATTGGATTAAGTTCTGGGGAGTTTCCTGACCGGGGACCCAAAATTTCGATGTTTTCTTCCCTGAGGCACTTAATTATCACTTTTGTCTAATGACACGGTGCTCCATCATGCTGGAAAAGGCATTGTTCATCACCAGACTGTTCTCGGATAGTTGGGAGAAGTTGCTCTTGGAGGATGTTTTGGTACCATTCTTTATTCATGGCTTTATTCATGAGCCCAGTCCCTTGGCTGAGAAGCATCCCCACACATGAATGGTCTCAAGATGCTTTACTGTTGGCATGGGACAGGACTGATGGTAGTAGCACTCACCTTTTCTTCTCCAGACAATCTTTTTTCTGGATGCCCCAAACAATTGGAAAGGAGATTCATCAGCAAAAATGACTTTACCCCAGTCCTCAGCAGTCCAATGCCTGTATCTTTTACAGAATATAAGTCAGTCCCTGATGTTTTTCTTGGAGAGAAGTGGCTTCTTTGCTGCTCTTCTTGACATCAGGCCATCCTCCAAAAGTCTTAGCCTCACTGTGCATGCAAATGCATTTACACCTGCTTGCTGCCATTCCTGAGCAAGCTCTGCACTGGTGGTGCCCTGATCCCTCAGCTGAATCAGCTTTAGGAGACGATCCTGGTGGTTGCTGGTCTTTTCTGGGAGCTGTGAAACCTTCTTCACAACAATTGAGCCTCTCTCCTTGAAGTCCTTGATGATTCAATAAATGGTTGATTTAGGTGCAATCTTACTATCAACAATATCCTTGCCTGTGAAGCCCTTTTTGTGCGAAGCAATGATGACTGCACATGTTTCCTTGCTGAAATTTTTTGGGATTAGGTTCATTTTCATGGCAAAGTTGGACTTTGCAATTAATTGCAATATATCTGATCACTCTTCATAATGTTCTGGAGTATATGCAAATTACCATCATAAAAACTGAGGCAGCAAACTTTGTGAAAATTAATATTTGTGTCATTCTCAAAACGTTTGGCCACAACTGTAAATACAAATGCATTACTGATGTCTTGGCATTGCATATTTTACATTTTGAAGGTATTTTCATTACAAGGTATTCTCATTGCAGGTGTAGTAGATATTTTTTATATAGAAAACCATAGTGATAATACAGCACAAGTTCTTAACCTGTGAGTGTGCTTCTTTGGGGAGATACAAAGAAAAAAGAGGGAGATGGGTAAAGCAGTTGGCCCAAATGGTGTGCTGTTAAAAACGTTGAAAGCAGTTAAATGTTCTGGAGTTCAGTTATTGACAGATGTGTGCAACCTCCATCTATCCATTTTCCAACCCGCTGAAACCGAACACAGGGTCACGGGGGGTCTGCTGGAGCCAATCCTACCCAATGCAGGGCACAAGGCAGGAACCAATCCCGGGCAGGGTGCCAACCCACTGCAGGATACACACAAACACACCCACACATCAAGCACACACTAGGGCCAATTTAGAATCGCCAATCCACCTAACCTGCATGTCTTTGGACTGTGGAGGAAACCAGAGCGCCCGGAGGAAACCCACGCAGACACGGGGAGAACATGCAAACTCCACGCAGGGAGGACCCGGGAAGCGAACCCAGGTCTCCTAACTGCGAGGCAGCAGTGCTACCACTACACCACCGTGCCGCCCAGGTGTGTGTAACCTGAATGTGTTAAATGAGGATTCCTGCATTTTGGGGAAAAAATTGTGCTTATTTCAGTATACACAGGAGAAAGTAATTCATTGGGGTTTGAGCAATCAAGCTTTTGGAGCAGGTAATAAAAATGGCCGAGAGAGTGCTGGAGAAAAGGTCATGGATCAAATGAAAGTTAGCTAAATGCAGTTTGGAGAAAATGAGTTTCTGCTACTTAAGACACATGTTGAATTCAACTGAATTCTGATCACACCTTATGATCTTCAAATGGTAGAAGAGATTTTCAGAAAACAACAGAAAAAAATGCTGAAATGCTGTCATCAACAGTACATTTTTTGCATATTTAATTTGATATTTTGGATCAACTCATGGCAGATAACAAAGTGACTCTGCCCTTTGAACTAATTTGATTCATCAAAGGTGTGATATTAATCTCTGAATGTCTTGGGGGAAGAAAGTGAGCATCAAATGCACTGACTACGCCTTCTGCATTGTGGAAGAAATCTGGAATTTTGCTGAAAACCTTGGTAATCCTTTTGTTTTCTACATTGTCATTTAAAGCCCATTCTACAGAACTTAATTCAGACATGGATATTGCTCTTCAAGCAGTAAATGTCATCTGGTCTTGATTCAGGAACCATAGACACTTCAGGATATTTTCTAGGATGTCAGTGTTGCTTGTATAATTTTATGTAATCACAAATACTTGTGCTGGTGGTTACACTTCTTATAGAACTTAGAATGAAGTTAGATACAGAAGAATTAGAGTTTAAAACATCTCTCGCAAATCCAATGTTTGTGTTCCGACCAGTCACATAATAATAGTACCAGCACTATGCATGTGAATTTGATGGACATTAGAAATAAGTAAAAAGAATCTGAATGGTTCTGCATGCACAAATTTTAGAAAGTTTTTTTTTATTATTTTATTTAGCTGTACTACCATCAATAATTTAGATTAAGTTATGATTTTGTATTCTTTCAAAAAGAAACGAAAATGCAAAGGAAACGAGATACAGTGAGGACTGTAATTTTTGATTCTTGACCACAGTGGAATTGAAATACCACTGTGCTTTTTATGCATAAAAGATTTTCTGTAGTAATAACATGAAGCTTCACCCGAGCATTTCACACAAGAAAGCATGCAACATTTTGGAGACTGGCTCCTCAAGCAGAACAAAGCGTTTTTTTGGGGGGTTTTTTAAACAGAAAAACCTCATTTCAATTTCAAAAGCCTTCCATTATGAATACATGATTTTTACTGTACTTCAAAATGTAAGTGCCCCTACTCACATTGCAACAGCTGCAGAATCTTCTCAACAAAACTATGAATTCTGAGACATGCCATACCAACCATATTCTCCAGACAGAGACCCACCCCCTAATCAAAAGGGCTGTTTTCATGGGACATGCCATGCCAATAATAAGACAAATCATCTACAGAAGTGTGACTGCACATGCAAGACAAAATGTTATATATTAGTGTTGTATAAAAAGAGTATTGCGTATGAAATATCTTAGTGTTAGGAATTGTAATGAGTAATGAAAATTATTTGGTTTTAGTTGGTCAGACACAAAACTTTTTACTCTCTATTCATAAATTCACATTTGTAAGAATTGTACCTTTTTCGTAAATGCAAAACTGAATATTAAAAGCTTATAGATTGTAGAGTAGTATTTTTTCTGTTTTATAAGCAGTAGTCTTGGCCTTCTTCTGTGCTTTTTGTTACCACGTTCATTGTGTGCTTTGTGTGACTTTAGTACAGGATGTGTTGCATCTTGCATAAGTTATGCAAATGATTAAAGATGCCAGTGCTGTTGTGCAGTTCATCATAACAATGTCTGATTTAACAGACTTCATCTGATTTTTAACAAGGCTATCTATGCTTCATTGCCCATTGTATTAGCGGCTTCAAAAATACTGCTGTCCTTCAGTTCTTGGCCATAATGTAATTTTTATATTACCAGTCTGCTCAGTGTTTACATTTATTCAGATATCTAAATCACTAACATTTTACCCATGAATGTTTTAGTTTCATTGTTTTATCATTTAATCAGCATTGGTTTTGTTTGAAAACTAATTTGATGATGACACACTGTTATTTTGGTTTGATTATTGTTATTTTGATTCTTTTTGACTAAAATAAAGCTACTGTACTCGAGTATTCCGTTTATGAAACATATACTATATTCATATATGTATTGAATCTCATTTATCTAATTTTCTAGCAGCCTTACAAGTCGTGAACCAGGAGCAGTATCAACTCCTGTTAAGGGGTCAGAAGAACCTGTAGTTTCAAAACTTGTGGAGCAACCAGTTGTTAAAATTGTAGAAGAAAGAACAGAAAAGCAGATCCCTCCCATTCCTGGTGAGTTCCGATTGTTTGGTTATAAAGGAAAATATTACAGAAAACTATTTGAAATCACATAACTTGCAACTTAGCCATATAGTAGTTGTGGCTATAAAATGGATTTCAGACATATAAAAGTTGTTTTTTTCATTCTAACTTAAAATATCTTTCCACATTTTAAAGATAGAACACAATGTGGAGTAAAATGAGTTATGCAAAGTTAAACAATAATGTAGGTCAATAATGTTTTCCAGACAGTATTTAAAACAAAGAACTTAGACTTTTTTTTTAGACAATTTAAGACTTCTCCGTTAACCTGACTTGTATGTTTTTCCATTTGCTGTATTGTGATTATTATTTACTTCAAATCCCCCACTCTTCTCTGTCAATGGAAATGCTGGCTGTTTGCTCTCTCATCATTCATAAAATTTAAGACAACCTGGTTTGTCTCGCAGTGCTTTACAAAGTGCCAAATACTCTTCAAACAATCTCTTTATTTATGAAGTCGATTCATAGAGTTACAGTGCCATCATACGGCACTTTACACAACAAACAAGAATACATTTAAAATTACACATTACAGTTCTAGGGTACATTTTTGCACCAGAAAGGATATCTGAATTGTAGAAAGGACAGACAGAGAATTTTACAGAGCAGAATCCGCAAAGCTTACTTCTAATTCTTATTTTTCATTATAGTTTATTGCTCCAGTGTATAGAGTGTCAGAATTAAATGACACATACTGTATAATGTAAGATATGGCAGAAGTAAAATCAATTGGTACTATCTTGGATTTAGATAGATAGATAGATACTTTATTAATCCCAATGGGAAATTCACATTCTCCAGCAGCAGCATACTGATACAATAAACAATATTAAATTAAAGATTGATAATAATGCAGGTAAAAAACAGACAATAACTTTGTATAATGTTAAATGTTAACGTTTACCCCCCCCGGGTGGAATTGAAGAGTCGCATAGTTTGGGGGAGGAACGATCTCCTCAGTCTGTCAGTGGAGCAGGACAGTGACAGCAGTCTGTCGCTGAAGCTGCTCTTCTGTCTGGAGATGATACTATTTAGTGGATGCAGTGGATTCTCCATAATTAATAGGAGCCTGCTGAGCGCCTGTCGCTCTGCCACAGATGTTAAACTGTCCAGCTCCATGCTAACAATAGAGCCTGCCTTCCTCACCAGTTTGTCCAGGCGTGAGGCGTCCGTCGTCTTAATGCTGCCTCCCCAGCACACCACCCCGTAGAAGAGGGCGCTCGCCACAACTGTCTGATGGAACATCTGCAGCATCTTATTGCAGATGTTGAAGGACGCCTGCCTTCTAAGGAAGTATAGTCGGCTCTGTCCTTTCTTGCACAGAGCATCAGTATTGGCAGTCCAGTCTAATTTATCATCCAGCTGCACTCCCAGATATTGATAGGTCTGCACCATCTGCACACAGTCACCTTTGATGATCACGGGGTCCATGAGGGGTCCATGATTTATATGCCCTTTTCATTTTCATACTGGTTCTATTGAGGGCCATATTACTGTACATTGTGTATTAAAATGTAAGGAAATTATTTAATACCAGTAACGGCGCACTGCACGATAACGTGCAGTGAATACACTTGACTTGAGCATTCTTAGTATTCATCGTCTTTCTCTGTACGTTTACCATTCGTTTGCTCAGAGGTTGATGTGCTTGCTGCTTCCTGAGCAGCTCTTCTTTACTCCAGCCTAGCAGCCCGCTGCTTCTCTTGTTTCGTTGGCATCTTTTTGCGTTAAAACTGATTAAGTTAGTTTTTGTGTTGCAATTATTTAGTACGCTTTCTTTAATTTTTCACTTAATCTGGCACTTAAGTCTTCAATCTGCCTCAAGAATGATTAGCGAAGGTGGTAGGGAATGAGAACGGCGCCGGTACACATGCGCAGCACGGCCGCCCTACTGCGCGCTGCCGAGAGTTGATTCTACAATAAAATAAAATAAAAAGAGTAATAAAATCATCACCCCGAAAGCGGATAGTAGACGTCACATAGTATATGTGTACCAAATTTCAAGTCAATAGGTGAAACGGTTTGCGAGCTACAGATGATTTAAAATCCAGGACAGACAAACGAACAGCCACGGTAGCATATTATAGAAGAAGAAGATTGCACATGCATCATGTAACCATTAATTACAAAATGCTGTCTCTCCTTGTTTTTTAATGTACCATTTTTTATCCATAGAACAAGATATTTTTTTATTGTTATTTGTAGCATTAACTTCCTGCTAATATGCTATCCAACACTGAGCCCACACATAAAGCACTATTTGTTACTGCATTTATGTTAAGAATTATAAATATATAGTATTTGCCTTCAACATGCACAACTCATTTGTCAAAATGATCTGGCAGATTATGTATGATAGTTTGTCAATATTTTATTGTTGTAAATGAGGGAAGAAACCCTCTTAATTTATAAGTGCTCTGGCCTTTTTCATGCACAGTGATAATGCATGTATTCATATTAATATGTTTGTTTTTTTATTTTTATAATATTTCTCTGTAGAACCTAAGCCTGTCTATGCACAACCTGGCCAGCCAGATGTAGACCTGCCTGTCAGCCCTTCATGCTCCATTCCTGCACCCTATCCCAATGTTCCTCATGATGAGAGCATTTTAAGGTAAGCTCTTTTCTTTTTTTTTAGTTGAGAGGCTAATATATTAATAAAGCAAATGGTATTAAAATACTCTAGTGAAGTCTTAATTTGCCTGTTAATTTTCTACTTTAATGTGGGAACAGTCTCGTATTGTTTCAAATACCACAATTCCCACAGTTGGTTTATCTTGAGTTTACACATCAGTGCTGCTGCCTCGCAGTTAGGAGACCCAGGTTCGCTTCCCGGGTCCCTCCCTGCGTGGAATTTGCATGTTCTCCCTGTGTCTGCATGGGTTTTCCTCCCATAATCCAAAGACATGCAGGTTAGGTGCATTAGCGATTCTACATTGTCCCTAGTGTGTGCTTGGTGTGTGTGTGTGGGGTCCTGCGGTGGGCTGGTGCCCTGCCCGGGGTTTGTTTCCTGCCTTGCGCCCTGTGTTGGCTGGGATTGGCTCCAGCAGACCCCCATGACCCTGTAGTTAGGATAGAGCGGGTTGGATAATGGATGGATAGATACTGGCAGCTGTTATTGAGGGTGTGATGCAACACCGCAGGTAAAAGAAATGTCAGCATTTATGCCCTTTTAAATTTACATTTGCATCTAGGTTGGGATGGAAATTTAGGTATTTGTGGAGTTTAGAGTCATTCCCATCTTAATCCCGAAGCAAGCAACCTTTTTGAGGTGCTTTGGGCCTAACAGAATTGAATTATGTCTGGAAGTTTTCTTTGCAATAGTTATTTTTGTATGTACAATAGTGGTGACAAGTACCAAGATAACCATCAAATATTTAAGTTTTCAACCTGCTATAGTAGTCCTGTCTTCTTCCCTGCCACAGAAGTTACATTCCAGTACCCAAGTGCCATCTTTAATTGCTAGAGAGTTGGTTGTCATTTTTAAAAAGGTTGATAATTCAGAATGTTCATATTACTAAGAGATAACACTCCTGAGCCTGCCTGGGAAAAAACTCTGCCAGGTTACTTGGAATGGATAATCTATTTGATAGGTGAACCTCAGTAATGTGAATTCTGTCCTGATCCATGGACCTGCAGACCAATTCTTTGTCCTTGCAAGAACACTTGACAGGTTGTGGAAGTTTGCCAAGACTTCCTATCCATGCTTTGTACACTTGGAAAAAGCTTTTGACTGTATATCCTGTGGTATGTTGAGGGAGGTGCTACAAGAGTGTTGAGGTTTTGGTAAATCTGCTTCCATTCTGTCTTTGTATTTGGGAAGCAAGTTTTTTTTATACATATATGTGTAATACAGTTTTTCACAAGATTTTTTTAATCTGGGATCAATTACTCTTTCTGAGACTTTCATTATATATTTATTAATTTAATCCCACAATAGTTCCCACAATCTAGTTCACTTACTTTCTTATTTAAAAAAACAACTTGCCAAGTGCACTAGTTCCCTTAGTGCTCACAGCAAATTCCAGCAGCCAATTCTGTTCTCTTGGCTGCATTAGACTGTGATCTCCGATGCATGCTAAAATGATTAACAGTAGAGTATTAATATTTGAAGCTTTGGCTCTGTCTCTGAAAAGAGTGGCATTTACCCCAAGTGGAAGAGCTCAGATATCTTGTGGTTTTGCTCACAAGTGAGTATAAAGGTGATTGAGATTTAGAAACAAATGAATTAGTGCATTAGCAGCAGTTTTATAAACAATATACTCGACCGTGGTCATGAAGCGGGAGCTAAAATCGGCATGCAAAGCTATCAGTTTACCATGATGGATTATATCTCCTTGCGGTGGGTTGGCACCCTGCCCAGGATTGGTTCCCTGCCTTGTGCCCTGTGTTGGCTGGGATTGGCTCCAGCAGACCCCCGTGACCCTGTGTTCGGATTCAGCGGGTTGGAAAATGGATGGATGGATTATATCTCCTGTCCTGGAATCATCAGATATTCCCTCAAAAATGTTTGAAGAAATTTTCTGGGTAAAAGAAGGTCTAAACAACCCACCTCAGCATGTGAATACCATAACCTACACCAGAAAAAAGTGATAAAAATAACTGTGATGGCAACCTCACCTTTGTCACGTATTACTGAAATGTATTTATTAATTATTGCATGAAATACCTTTTAGTTATCTTGAAATAAAATGTTATGATTTAATTCTTAGTTTTGTCCAGTTTATTTCTTAGTTAAAGATTGTTCGTGACAGGACCAGAGCTCCTTTACTTGTCTGGCATTGACATTTTTTTTACCTTTATTTCAGGCCAAGCATGAAATTGGTTAAATTTAAGAAAGGCGAAAGTGTTGGATTGCGATTAGCTGGTGGCAATGATGTTGGCATATTTGTAGCTGGTGTTTTGGAAGAGAGTCCTGCTGCCAAAGAAGGACTTGAAGAAGGAGATCAAATTCTCAGGGTAAGTACTGTTGCAATACTCTCAACTGGATAAAGTTGTGCTTTGGGACTTATTCAGTTTCTTGAAAAGAAAAAAAAATGTATGTGCTCAGATACTTTTTCATCCATGCTTTATAAATCACAATCTGATTTCTAATGGTTGTATGTGTGCAGAGAACATGATTTTTTTTTTTTGTTTTTGTATCAGTGTCATTGTTAAATTTCCCCCGTAGACACACAAAGTTCTGTCTGTCTCTCTCTCTCTCTCTCACTCTCTCTCTCTCTCTCTCTCTCTCTCTCTCTCTCTCAGGTGTACAGCTTCATAAATCCCCTTATTTATGAAGGGTTTTCATTGCTTTCCCTCAGGATTTTTAATGAGTATAAACTTTACCGACCTTTTAAAGTGACTGCACTACAGACCACTAACAATAATAAGTAATAATAATTAATTAATTACATTTATATAGTGCTTTAATTATCAACTCCTTCATCACTTCCAGGGAAAGCGACCTTGACTGCCTTTACAAATTATTTATAGGCTAATGGTTACAATTTTGTTTGGACAACGGTTTTTAATGCATTATCAGATGACAGTGAAAGGCTTGTGCTCCAGCTGCCTTTATAGTGCACAGACTGCACTTGGAGGTTTAAAGGAAAAAATTACCCAATTATAAATTTATATGTTTTTGGTTGTATCATCTTACTGATTGTGAAAATCATCTGACATGGCTTGTCAGTGTGCCTTTAACAAAAGCTGAAATTTTAACAAAGGTTTGTGGACTTTTGATATCTGTCAAGTGTCTTGCGTAAAATATAATTTTTTTGAACATTATCACATTTTACGAAAAGTATTTATGAAAAATCACATGATCATCACAAATTAATTGCTTACATTTCAATGTTAGTTCACTAGCAATTGATAGCTGAGTCAGAAATTAAGCTATATAATTTTCTCAACCAGATTGACGAAGACAAGATTTTTCTGTTTTTTTTTTTGTTTTGGCTGGTGGTGTTGGAAGTTAGGAAGAATTGAATGTTTTTAACAACCTCAAGTGGTGCTGATGCTTTTTTTTCCATCCACAGGTTAACAATGTTGATTTTGCCAACATTATTCGTGAAGAAGCGGTTTTGTTCCTTCTAGACCTTCCTAAAGGTGAAGAGGTTACTATCTTGGCTCAGAAGAAGAAAGATGGTAAGTTGGAGTCTTATGTTTCTATAACAATTAGTCTAAAAATAGTATTAGCATTGGTTTAGGAGCAACAAAATCAAGTTCTCAAATGCACTTCTTAAACACTACCTAGCTTCTAGACCAATATTCTGTGGTGTAGAAATAAAATTTATAAAGATTTTCTTACTGTGTATTTGTTTGCTTTTTGTTAATTTTCTTTTCTAATGGTTTTTATGTGTCTTCTAGTTTATCGTAGGATAGTTGAATCAGACGTAGGAGATTCATTTTATATCAGAACCCATTTTGAGTACGAAAAGGAGTCTCCTTATGGCCTAAGTTTCAACAAGGGGGAGGTGTTCCGTGTGGTAGACACCCTCTATAACGGAAAGCTTGGCTCGTGGCTGGCAATTAGAATTGGTAAAAATCACCAAGAGGTTGAAAGAGGCATAATTCCTAATAAGAACAGGTATTTTTTTTTTAACTTCCTTTTCTTTAGCATTGTGTGACATAAATGAGTCATGTATTGAATAGCACCTGCAGTAAAAGATATTCTTGTTTGTGTGTGTACTTCATGGTAAAAATTTGACATCAACCAAGTGGTTTTGAGTAGTCGTTTTCACCTGAGTTAAAGATTCAGTGTCTGACATGTATTTCCACCTTCATTTTAGATATTTGATACGCTACTTAAAGATTTTAAGAGTAAAATAGCTGCAGTTTTATTTACACATTGGAAAAAGAGCATTGAACAAGTCTGCGAAGACCCAAATTACCCAAAATGGGAGCACAGCTTTTTCTTTTTTGATTGTCCCTTGCTCCTACTGTATACCTTGTGTGAAAAGTACACAAGTCACCCTTAACACTTATTTCTCTGTGTCCTGAGACTTCCTCTCTTCACTGGGAATGATCATAAGTACGACAAATATATCTTTAAATGCTTAAATATAAGTAAATATAATATAAGGAAATATACAAAGGAAAAGGGTGCATAATGAATGCTGCAGCTACTATGAATATTTCTGTATAGGTGTTTGAATCACTGTTTGTCAGGTTGGTTGGTTGATCGTTTTTCCCACCTGTAAAACATGACAAAAATACATCCAAGTTCACTTCCAAGCAATAAGCCTTGGCACCATCTTTTATCTCCCAATTTTGAGCTCAGTGAGTTTACTGTTTCTTTAACTTTAAACTTACTCCCAAGTTAACTTTCAGCTAGAGTTCTGAGTCACTTTCAGGATATGTGAACACTAGCGTAGAATTACCATTTGTCAGTGCTTGAGTTGCTGCATTGTATAAGCCTTCAGGATACTTTAAGAGCCGGATCTTTTAAACTTCTGTGCTGTCCACGTTAAGCAGGCATTGTGGCTTCAGAGAGTGGCAACATATTGCCTGCTGATAAGCATATGCAAGAAAGAGTTTCAGTGTACTGTGAATAGCTTATGTGCTACAGATATTTCTTGACAGTGCTTTGTGGCCTCCCTCCATTTTACCCAGTGAGCCAGGCATTCCAACACATGCTTGATAATCTCACTATGGATTTCCTAAGTAGACATTTCATATTTATTAAAAGCAGAAAAATGTCTTTCTGTGTCCATTTAGATTTGAGTTTATTCACTGGCCTTTAGATAAATTAAAACCTTATTTTACTTTTTTGTATTCATAATACTGTTTGATACCCTTTTCTGTAATAAATAGGAAAAGTGTTTTCCAGTTCTGCTTAGACATCATTTTAGTTAAAAATTAAATAAGAAGTTGTGTTCCATTCCACTGTCTATCACGTTTCAGAGCTGAACAATTATCCAGCGTTCAGTACACACTACCAAAGACAGCAGGTGGTGACCGAGCAGATTTCTGGCGATTCCGTGGTCTTCGCAGCTCAAAGAGAAATCTGAGGAAAAGTAGAGAAGATCTTTCAGCCCAGCCTGTCCAAACAAAGTTCCCTGCATATGAAAGAGTTGTGTTAAGAGAAGGTGGTAATTTTTTGTGTGTTTTCTTCATTTCCTCTAAGGTTATTTTTGAAAATTGACAGATTTAACAGTAGCATTTTATTAGGAATGACATATATGTATTTTTAATTTTCAGAACTGTCTTATTTTCCTGTAATGTTTCCTTCTGCTTTATTAAATAAGCTTTGATTTTTAATAATACTGGCTAATTACAAAAATCATTTTAATTTCAGCTGGCTTTTTGAGACCTGTTGTTATCTTTGGCCCAATTGCGGATGTGGCCCGTGAGAAGCTGGCAAGAGAAGAACCTGATCTATTTGAGCTGGCAAGTAAGTAAATTCTGCTTTTTATTTTTGATATTTTTTTGGATTTCAGAGAAACATTTTTTGCAGTGTTAAAGATCTGTGTGCAGTGTAATCATGTGCATGAATTATATAATAAGTATTTTAGTTTATTATAAAAAGCACTATTTTTTTGTTTGTCATGAAAGTGTCAAGGGGTAACAATAATAGCGGAAGTTTTGTAAGAAGTTTCTTATGAAAGAAGTTAACACAAAACTCTACTTTAGACCATTAATAACCTATTAAAGTTTTTTAAACAGTGTGTTGTGATCAAATGGACATTAATATACTATTAATATAATAAACTAGTGAATAAAAACCAATATATTAATTTTGTTTAGTGTCAAAGTTTTCCTTATTTTGTTTCTTTAATTATTTGATGTGTATATTTATGTTTTATATTGATGGGTTAACTTGTACGTCTTGTATTACCTTTGAGGAATGGTTGGGGATCATGACCAATCACAGCTGTGCGTGTGGAGTTTCAGAGAATAAGAAAATTTCATCAGTTAATTCATTATCATTGTTTCCTGCAGTACTGATTGAGAAGTAAAAATTCAAAGTGCATCTTTAAAATAAAAATAAAATAGTCTTTTCACTTTTGAGAAACTCTGTGCATGCTTACTTTCCCATAGGGGGAAAAAGTTTTTCTTGTATTTATTTGATTTTCACTCAATTACAGAAAGTGAACCAAGAGATGCAGGCACTGATCAACGTAGCTCTGGAATTATTCGTCTTCATACAATTAAGCAGATCATTGACAGGGTAAGGTGGTACACAATGCAGTGTTACACGTTTTGCAAAAAAAAAACATGGTTCATTTCAAATAATTTAAATTACTTGCTTTACAAAAAAAAAATCACTGCAGTTTACAATGGCACATGGGGACAAAGATCTTACTTTCTGGAGAAATAGCCTCTGGTCTGATGAATCCGAGATCGAACTGTTTAGCTATAATGACCATTGTTATATTTGGAGGGAAAAGTGTGAGGTTTTCAAGCCAAAGAACAGCATCCTAGCTGTCAAGCATGGGGATGGGAGCCTTAATTTGTGGGGGTGCTTTGCCTTGGGAGGAACTGGTGCACTTTACAGAATAGATATACTGCTGCAACATCTGACAAGCTCTGCAAGGAATTTGAAGCTCAAGTCATAAATGGGCCTTCCAAATGCACAATGACCCTAAGCATACCTCTAAACCTGTGGCAAAATGGCTTAAGGGCAACAAGGTAAAGGTATTGGAGTGGCCAGTACAAAGCCCTGACTGCAATCCTTTTGAAAATTTGTGAGCAGAACTGAAAAATTGAGTGTGCAAGCAAGGAGGCCTACGAACCTGTCTTAAGTTATTATACCAGTTCTGTTTAAAGGAATGTGCCAAAATTCCAGCAACTTATTGTTCTAATTATGTAACATCTGAGGTCCTAACCTGGGGTCCTGAGTTGGTTTGTCATGTGGTGGGTGCGGCAATGTGCTGTATCAGCATGTGCTCCAAACCTCCTCCTTCTCCTCCTCCTGAGTTGAGGAGTGAAATGTTATTTTCTTTTAGAAACTGTAATATATGAATATGTTTAATATATTTTTGCATATATGTGAAGCCAAAATCCAGTTTGTTTTTGTTTTTAGGACAAGCATGCTGTCTTGGATATCACACCAAATGCTGTGGACCGATTAAACTATGCACAGTGGTATCCTATAGTGGTATTTTTGAATCCAGATTCAAAGCAGGGGGTTAAAAACATGAGGACCAGACTGTGTCCTGAATCAAGAAAAAGTGCCCGGAAGCTTTATGAAAGAGCACTAAAATTAAGAAAGAACAACCATCATCTTTTTACAAGTAAGCACGCTCTCCGCAGTATTTCACTTCTTTCTACTTTAGTGATAAACTTAAATGTTCCTTTAGAATCTTTTACAGCATTAACTTTATAAAAAGGTGATGATCTCTTATTTCAGTAGCATTTTCTGAGCTCCAAATTACCTGTATTCTGCTGGGAAAGGAGCCTTTTCATTAAACAGCCAGGTATTTCTATTGTGACTTAATCCTTTCTAAAATCATCCTGTTACATTTAGAGCACAGTTGCTGCCCTAGCCTATTTGTAACACAGCATATTTTATATTTAACCTGAGATTTGGCATTTTAATATTTTCCTTGCTGTATGCTTCTTAAGGCACAAACAGTGACTAAACAAAGGGATTTTAAATGTGTCCTTGACTTTGGGAAGCAAAAAAAAAAGTTCCACACTTACTAGACTTCAGATTTTTTTTTGCTTTTAAAAAGTGATTATATCTTCATTTCACTGGACTCTGTTCACTGGACAGTTTTGATCCTATGAACCTATTTTGGGTGATTGTTGATTAATTTGCTTTCACAAATTACTTCAGGTGAAGATTGCAGAACTGTTAAGCAGATTTCCACTGCCCAAGAATTGCTCACAGAATACTTTTTCATATTCCCTTAATGTGTTTTTTTCAAACCATCAGGGATCAACTTTTTGTTTTGTATGATTGACTCTTTTTTATCTGTAAATGTTTTACTTTAATTTTGTGTTTTACTCCCCTCTTGCTTTTAAGCTAGAAAAAGTGTAATATTTTAATATTAAAATTTCCATCCCATGCTCATTATTTCTATAGTCATTAGTAACGACATTTATTGTTATCTTTTAAGGCTGCATTTGACTTAATTAGGACTTAATGAGTTTTTTTTTTTTTGTTTTTTTTTATTAAAGCAACGATTAATATGAACTCAATGAATGATGGTTGGTATGGAGCACTTAAAGAGGCGACACAGCAGCAGCAGAACCAGCTGGTCTGGGTCTCGGAAGGCAAAGTAAGAACTGAATTTCTAACTTCTCTTTGTGTTTATGAGTGAGATTGTTAATATGTTGGTCTAGAAATAAATGGAATAGCTTTCAACTGTGAGCTTTGTAAAGAATTAGATTTCTTTTAACTTCTTTAATAATTACTGTGTTGCTTTTGTTTTTATTTAAATCTGCTGTAAAAGTAAATTATTCATTCTATTCCATAAAAACATAAGATTAAAATGGATAACTTTATTATGACTTTATTGCATAAGTGTGCTATCGATTGATTGTTTTTGGTTTTGTTACAGGCTGATGGGGCTCCAGAGGATGACTTAGATTTGCACGATGACCGTCTGTCTTACCTTTCTGCTCCTGGTAGTGAATATTCAATGTATAGCACAGATAGTAGACACACATCTGACTATGAAGACACAGATACTGAAGGAGGTGCCTACACTGATCAGGAACTCGATGAAACCCTCAATGATGAAGTAGGGCCTCCACCAGAGTCCGCTATAACAAGGTCTTCAGAGCCTGTGCGTGAAGATCCACCCGTTATCCAAGATGGACAGGTTTTCCCAACATATCAACCTCAAGGTCAACCAGACCATATTCCCAGGTCTGATTCCACTGGATTCAAGCAGGCACCTCAATCTGTAAGTTTTAGAAATTATGTTTCCATTCAGCAAATGTATTTCAACTTTTTTATCTAAAGGAATTTCAGTTGGTTATAAGGCTGTTTTCATATTGGCATGTATTACCATATTGCAATTTATCTTGGGTTCAGGCTTCTTGGTTTATTTTTACAACGTAAAGTATACCACTTACATATATAAGAACTGGCACATTTTGTCCCATTCTTTAATGTAGAGGGAAATATTTATTTTCAGTAGTGATTAAGTGAAAATATTTATAGAAAAATTGACAAAATGTAGTTTTTCAACCCCTGTAAAAATACCTAGCATCAAGTACCTATTACATAACTTGTGAAACATAAAATGTAATATTTTAGATACATTTTTAAATTAAAGTTTGTCAGATACAGAGATAATGTGGTTTATTACCTCATTTGGTGGTACTGGTTAAGAGTCTTGTCTAAAAGTGTTCTAAGAAGTTCATTCTGGAATTTTTTTTTCATTGTCCGTAAAAGACAGTGTTTTTTTTCTTTATTTATTTACAGCTTTCAGGTTAATATTACATAATCTTACATGCCAAAATGCAGAGCATTGTCATCAATGCCAATTAGTGTTTGGGATTCTACCTCAAATCGTACATACCAAATTTTATAATCGCAAAAATCTCTAAATCAATATACAGTGTTGTGAGCAAGTAAGAACATGCAAATAAATATGTACAAGTGTACTGTATTACAATTTGGGAACCTAAGTAAATCTGATCTTCTGTGCTTTCAAGCTTTCAATGGGGCAATCAGCCAGCCTGAATGAACTCAGAAAATGGCTGTGATGCCTGCGGAGAGATAAATTTCACTTACTCTAATTAAAAAATGACATTGTGCCTTATTTTTCCTGAGTAAATGTAGTCATGAAAAAAAGCAAAAGAAATTATATTTCTTGTAACAGAAAAATGATATCTTGCTTCAGGGAATGTTGTCATCGTTATCACTAACAAAAAAACTGCCTTTGAACAAAAGAACATCACACCAAGTGCAAGACTTGTTTGTATGTGCTTTCTGTGTTGAGACTGCTTCAGGGCCTGGATAGTTTGCTGTGTTTGAGTCAACTAGAAATTTTATTAAATATACTACAAAACACTTCAACAGAATGTGAAGATACCTGCCAAAAAAAAACCTAATCTAAATGGACATGGATCAGATTTCCTCAGAGAGAAGAAACAATTTTAAAAGTGACATATATACTGACAGATGCAAAATATTTTATATGTTCTAGGGGGGAAAGAATGTACATTTTAAATAAGCCTTCAGACATTGCATAGTTAAAGCAATTCCATGTAGAAGACTGAGCAAAAATTTCACCCAAATGAATCAACTATTTATTGATAACAGTAAAGTTCAGCCAAAGTGGGCAACATCAGATATTGAATCCAGTGATGAACATCCTTTTTCTGTCATAGGGAATGGCATTTCTTTTGACTTTAGTTGAATAAATGATTGCAAACAGCAGTCTTAGAGCTCGTTTATACTTCACACTCAGAACACGTACGCGCCCGCATCATGGCTGCCACGCGTTCCAAGCGTTCATTTGATGTGTCCTCTGAGCAGGTCCTCAGAAATTAACGCGACCCGTGCACGAGTTGCACTACCAGCAAAAAGTCAGGAGGCACAGTGTGCTAAAAGTTGGAACGTGACGTCAGAGTCTCTGTTTACTATCTACATGTGACAGAAAGCTACTTTGCGGATCCTACAAGATCGGTGTACGCGCTTCAATATTTGATAAATGGTTCGATGTGGTGAAGCAAAATGCCGACATACAGATGTATTCGTGGTGCTTTTACATTCAAGCGTCGCATATTTCCGATCGTAATGGTAGAATACGTTTTCTGTGCTGTCTTTTTTTCTAGGGCTTCCTCTGCTCCTGACAGCAGCAGATCGCCACACTGAGCACATTAAATGTATGATATTCCAACTCTCTGCACATTTAGAATCCTTAGATTTATACTTGATATCACTTTCATGATGAAAAGCATTAAAGTATGTATATTACATTTTACAGATAAATCAGTAATTTCGTTTAAATAATGAATACTGTTAATAATTACACACATGGGGGTGACACAGTGGCAGAGCATTAGCGCTGCTGTCTTGCAGGGAGTCACGTCACTGATATTCCCTGCCTGGAGTTTACACGTTTTCCTGCTGGGTTTCCACAGTGTACTCCAGTTTCCTTCCAAAGATATGCAGATTTGGGGATTTGGTGCCGCTAAAATGACGCTAGTGTATCTGTGTGCTTGTATTCACCTTGCAATGAGCCGAGGCCTCGTCCAGGGATTGTTTCTCTCTCGTGCCCAATGCTTGCTGGAATGGACACATCCCTGGATTTAATCAATAAACATCCTTTTCAGATATTGCGGTAAGGTGTCGTTGGAATTTAATGGGTGTTCTAGGCAATTCACAACACAGCAAAGCCAAACCTGTTCTCACTGTGTTAATATCTCGCACTGCCACCTGGTGGATTCCTCCAGATGTACGCAAAGTACGTGCACAAGTATAAACCCTACAACACTTGCGTAGCAGGAGTGTCCGCTGCAGCATGCGTCGTGTCACGTGAAGTATAAACCCGGCCTAAGTGTTACTGTGTTACTGAGAGCATTGAAGTGAGGATCTTTTTTTTTTTGTATCTACATGTGTTAATGAGTGGGCTTACTTTCTCTCAGCACTGTATGACATACATTAATCATGATAGATATTACCAAATTGTTTACTATGTAGTGTTAATACTTCTGCTCACATGCATCTTTATTCATATTACCTGAAAGTAATAGGTTTTTGTTTTGAAAGACTTTGCAATAGGTGTGGCTGCTCACCATGAGATTTTGTGTTCCAGGAAAGGTGTTTAGAGTAGAAGGAACATCATTTTTATTTGTGTACATCTGAGCTGGTTGTCTGATATTAAGATAATATTTCGTGTTTATTTACATATGTTTAGGATACAAGCTAAAATGTCCCCTTTATCAAACAACATTGTCTCATTTGCACATTTTCTCAAGATGGTTTTTCTTTTTGAATACATCATCAATGTGTATTTTGTTTTAAGAGAATATACACTGCTCAAAAAAATTAATGGAACATGGATATGGGTGAATGAAATATTGAAGTGGAAAATCTTTACTGAGTAATACTGTGTAATTTGTTAAGAATAAAATGATCTAAGAACTGTCAATGGAATCCACAATTGCCAACCTATTGAAGGTTCACACAGGAAATCAATGTCAAAACTTGAAATTGCAGGCTAATCCAACTTCCGTGAATTTCATCATGGCAACTTATAATGTGACTCAGTTGTGTCTGTGGCCTCCACCTGCCTGTACATTATGCACTCTTGACAACGTCTGGGCATGCTCCTGATGAGACCGTGGATGGTGTCCTAGGGGATTTCCTTCCTGATCTAGATCTGACAGTTTGAACAGAAACATGCACACCAGTACCTAGCAGGTCATTATTTTGTAGGGCTCTGGCAGTGCTTCTCCTATTCCTACTCACACACAGGAGCAGATAGCAGTTCTGCAGCTGGCTTGATGCCCTTCTATGGCCCTGTCCAGCTCTCCTTGTATGATATCCCATCCCCTCCCCTCTATGCTCTTAGAGACTGTGCTGGGAGACACAGCAGAGACCTTCTTGTAATGGCACATATAGATGTGCCATCCTGGAGGACCTGGACTACCTGTGTAACCTGATGTGACTGCAGGTATCGCCTCATGCTATGAGTGGTGACAAGGACACCAGTAAAACACAAAATTAGGGAGGAATCAGTCAGAAAGGATAAGGAGAGAGCAATTGTATGTGATCACCACCTGCAAAATCATTCCTTTTTTGGATGTTGTCTCTTGTCATTTTCATTTGTACAAAAGCTAGTGAAGTTGATTCACAATCACTTATGCTTCTTAACAGGACAAATTGATATTTGTCAGACTGTGATGATTAAGTGTTCCCTTATTTTTTTTTGAGCATTGTACACGGCACTCATTTATAAATAAAAATTGGTATTTTTCTGGTTCTAAAAAAACTTAACCATTCTTAGAAATACTATGTGGGAGGTGCAATTGATGTTGGCTGTTTCACCAGCCTTACAATTTGCCTTTAAAGAAAAGTAGCAGCCATAACAATGGATTTGTTAATAATGTTTCTAATTTTGGCCATTGCATTTATATTTTTAAGTTTTTGAATCCAAATTGTTTTTTTCTTTGCAATTCAGCTGGTTTTAAAGCATTTATTTTTTTTAGTAGGAATTGGTTACTGACCTGCATATCCTGATAAGCACCATGCTTCCTTAAATGTAATGCAATACTTCAGGCTTAAAAAGTACTTGGTTTTAAAAGATGCCTGAATAATGTCTCTTTTTTACTGTTTAAGGAAAAAATCAACAGGACTAGCTATAGAGCCCATTTTATTAGAATTTGTGTATAAAGAATTATTCTTTTGATTTTAAGAACATACATTATGATGCAACTTGAAATCTGATATTTTCACACACTACTTCACAGAAAGCAGAGACTGTTCCTGTTGTCCCTAACCTGCCCCATCAGCCTGAACCAATTCCTGTAATGTCAGCACCCCCTGCTGTTAATCATCCACTTTACGTACCTGGTATGACTGTAGAGGAGCCCCTACCAGCTCCTCAAAGCTCCTACAGTCCCCAGACTGGTTTATTTAGGAAGCCTGTTCCTGAGCACTCTCATCCAATACTAAATGAGCTGGAGCAGTCAGAACCACTTCAATCAGATCAACCAAAGGTACTATTACTGTTCCTCTGTCTGCATCTGCAGCCTCTCACTGCTTTTTCAGTTTTAAATGCATGACATTTAGACCTTGTTTTATTGCTTTATTGCGGACTTGCATCAACCTTTATGAAGGCATTGCATTATTTTTCTCCAAAGTAGCAGCTTTCAGTTTTGCTTTTTTGCTTTTGCATGGCCGTAAATTGCTTTTTACATTTATTTCTGTAGTAAAGTTTGAGAGGAGTTTTACTCTGCTAACATTTATTGTTTGAAAGTGTTTTAATTCAGCACTGCTGAGGTATAGTGCCACATTTCCCAAAACCTTTTTGCATAATTTGGTCAGTACTGGGTTGAATATGTTACAGTATTCCAAATATGTATAGATTTTGTTCTGAATATGAATAAATGTACATTCTATTGAAGTATTGTACATAAATAAGTTAGCGCTGAAGAACATAGTCATGCTTGAAAGTTTGTGAACCAATTGCATTTTAACCACTAATTGAAATAAAGTAAAATTACTTACCAGTTTGAGTGTTTTAAAAGAAAATATCCATGCAGCAAAATTATGCACAGTCCACAGAAATTGAGCATGTGCAAAAGAAAAAACAAATAAAAAATACTTAGTCCATAAAGCAAGATCAGGTGGGTCAAAAACAGCATTAACCTTGCATCTGAAGATAAAAAAATGATATGTTAGGGAGGAACACATGTAAATCATTGCAATGCATTCAACACAGGAAACATCAGCAGAAATAAAAGAAAAATGTAGTGAATGGTCATTCATTTGTGCAAGATTTTAAAGTTTTTTCAAAAAGATGTGAACACTGTAAATCCAAATTTACGCAAATAAATATTCAAATGGAGGGCATTTAAAAATGGCATCCCTGCAAATTAATGGTCACTGTCCTAAACGTTCACCCAGGACAACAAGGAGAATAATAAGAGGTAAAATGTAACCCCAAAATACTATCCAGGTATCTCCAAGACACCTTTTCTATAGCAGTGGTGGTGTGTAGATCAATAATAAGAACTCTGAACAGAAATGCCATCTCCTGAACGGATACCAGGGAGTCGCTTACTCTGTCAAAAGAAAAAAAAAAAAAAGAACAAAACCATTGTTCTGAAATCTGTCATTGTCTGCCAGGATAGGCCTGAAGAATTCTGGAAGTCAGTTCTCTAGATAGATAAGTCCAAAATTTAACTCTTAAAAAACCAACACAAGGTACCACCCCGCCAAAAAAAAAAAAAAAAAAAACCTTATCCCCACTCTCAGGCATAGTAGTGGTAGTGTGCTGTTTCGGGGTAGCTTTTCTTACCCAGGACCCTGGTGTATTTAACATTTTTGAAGAATCATGTTTTGAGAAATATCAAGGAATTCTTGAGTTGAATGACAGGCCACCAGTTCCAAAACACAAGCTGGGCAAAAAGTGGATGTTTGACACTTCCCTAAGCATTCGTGTAAATCAACAAAATAATGGCTTGGCAAATAGAGGTTCAATTGTCCTGAAGTTCAGGTGAGTTGTTCATGTCAGACTTCCTTTAAATTTTGCATAGCCAATGGAGTCTTGTAAAGAAGAGAAGGAAAAAAAAAATATTTTCAGCAAGAAGTCAGAGACTGATAATTGGTGACTTTTTGAAGTTTTTGCTGATAAATGAGATGCCTCAAACCATTGACTGAAAGGGGTTTATTTACTTTTGCTCACAAGAATATGTGGTGATTTGTTAAATATCACTGTCCAACAATCTAAAAGCCCAAATCCCTATTTATTTGTTGGGATTTGTTATTTGGTATACACATTCTATATATTCTTTAAGAGTTCAGATTCATATTAATATCGAAAATAATGCCATGTTGAAAGTATCACAAACTTGTAAGCCTGACTGGGCCACTATTAACATTAATAAGCAAAGGAGGAGTTGTTTGCTGGCACAATTTTGGGAAAAAAAAACAAGTTAACAAAATGAACACTTATTGATATGTGAGGTGTCCTTTTCTTTCAGTAAGCTGATAATGACATAGCTGTTTCACAAAATTGTTATGTGTGGGAATTACAAAATTATTATAGTTATTCATTACAAAAATTTATGTGTAGATTATTATTCTTTTAAACCTTATGGTGTGGAATTCTATTTTTAATGAATTGAGTGATATTGCATTTTTGATTGTAGAGGTATCCATTTTGCAGAAGTTTTCACTGCATTGCAGATGTGGCTGAAAATATTGGTATCCTTCCAATTAAAAACAAAACAAAAATTGCATTTTCTCTGAACTTAGTTGAAACTTGTCAGTATTGACTGTCCTGTCCACCATTCTTTATTTCACATTTAATAAAAAAGAACATTAGTTTTTGATTTGTGGCCTAACGTAATACTTTAAATAATAACACAGATGAAAATGGCATGGACAAAAATATTGGTACCCATAGCCAAATATTTCGTTGCACAGCCTTTGGAGACACTAACTGCAGTCCGGCACTTTCTATAGCACCGAATGAGATTTCTACATTTCACTGGTAATTCGACACACTCTTCTTAAGCAAACTTCTCTAGTTCTTTCAGGTTTGATGGATGCCTTCTCCCAAATGTTACATATAGCTTTTTCCACAAATGTTCAGTAGAATTCAGTTCTCATATCAGACCATTCCAAAACATTTCAGTGTAGTGGTGTTTTTTTTTTTCTCTTTCCCTGTCTCATTCTTGAGTGCTTTTTGATGCATTTTTTGGGTCCGCATCCTGCCAGAAGACCCATGACCAGTGACAGAGACACAACATTCTGACACTATGTTTTCCTCCAAAATGCCCTAATTCTGTTCTGATTTCACTTTGCCATGCACAGATTCAAGGTATCAAAGCAACCCCTAAACATCAGTGAGCTTCCTCCATGTTTCACTTTAGGGATGGTGTTCTTTTCTTCAAACACTTGATAAAACAAAACAGTTTACCAAAAAAGTCTAATTTTGTTTGTCTTTTCAAAAGGCATTATTCCAGAACATATATGGCATGCCTTTATGCATTTTGGCAAACTTCGTTCAGGCTTCTTTTTGTTGTGGGGTCTTTCATAACATAGAGCTCGTTTTCATTCATACAAGAATAGATGGTTCGACTTGAAACTGTTGCATCTTGAGCTTGAATGTTAACCTACATCTGTTTTGAATCTCTTTCTCCACCATTTGATTAATCTTCCTTTTCAGTCTTTGGTCTATATTCCTACAGGGCCTCTTCCAGGGATGTTGGCTATAGTGCCATGGGTTTTAAACTTCTTGATAAAATTGGCAACAGAGATTATCTTGTAGCCCTTACTTTGATCCAGCTTGACTATTAACCTTCTTTCTTTTTCTCCCTCACACAACTTTCTGCTTTTCCTTATCTTTTCAATGCTTAGTGTGAAACACAAAGTGACATAAAACAGCAGAGAGTACTTTTCTCTATATAACCTGGCTGAATGAGTGGTTTAAGATTATGGATGTATGTGATACTATTTAAAGAGGGTAATTCTATGTCAAATCAACACATTTTTCAGAAATCTCACCCACATTGGTCTCAAAAAATTATGAAAAAAATACTAGGTGTATTCATGTTATCCAGGAGACACCCTGTAAAATTAAAATTTTAAAAGTAAAATGTAAGAGCAATATTTTCCAAGATGCAGCCAATTTTATGAGGGGAGAGGGGTGTCAAAATTGACACAGCTTTATTTTCCATCAATTTCACAAAACCATATAAATTTTGCATACTGGTATATTTGTGAATTTCCCCTTGGGATTAATAAAGTATCTCTATCTATATCTATATCTGTCTGTCTGTCTGTATAGAATGTGGCGAAACCAGAATATTTGGTCCAGATGACACCATTTGGTAAAAGCACACCTTCAAAAGCAGGAAAAAAAAATATTTTGCATCTTTGGCTTTGCCATGTTTAGGCTTTCAGAAAGAATGCTTCTAAATGATACAGCCTGCTGATATCTTTCCATGTCTGGATACCTACACAGGGCTTTTCAAAAGGTTATAAACAAATAAAAAACTGCATCAGGGTTTCACCAACAGACCTCTCAAAAGTGCAAAAATCATGTTTGTCTAATTTTCAGACCAGCTTAATGTACTGTTGGAATGTCTAGACATTTTTAAAATTATTTTTCCTGTATCTTGATCAATGTTCCCTTTTTTCTCAAAAATAAGTCTTAATTTTCTTATGTGAATCTTTAATTTTTATTTTCCATTCTTAACATGGGTTAAACTCACCATTTGTCAGTAATGATAATCAAGTTCTTCATCACCAACTTGGGTATAGGATTAATGGAAAAAAATAAATCACGAAAGGCACATTAGGCACAACACATAAACAACAGCTGCTTGATTTATAATTAAATATAACACTAGTTATAATGAAATGTTAACATCTTGGTATTGCAGCTGCAGGATTGTGACCCATTTCATTTATATTTCATTCGAAGTGCAGAGTGTAGGTCATCCTGTTGTAGGTGCATTAAGCAATGCAGTGACACACTGTAATGGCACCCAACAAACATCATCTTAAGGTCCACAATGGAAAGACTGTGCAGGATAGTTTGGATGCATGATACATATCAGGATGTCTGATTCCACATCACTCTTGTCATGAATCCCACCAATCCATCATTTTTCATTATACATGCATCCAACATAGCCCCCAGTAGGACACTTGTCTAATGTGAAGGATGCGTCTGATCCATCAGGAGCGCTTGCTCCTTCAGTGGTGAATATTCAGACAGTCGATTGACTGTCCTCACCAGGCACCCGGCTGACTGTGAGTTTGCCATCTTCTGTAGGAATGTAACAGTGGCCATGGGGAATAGTCTTTGTTCAGCATTGTAAGATAGGACATTGTCATTTGATATCAAAAATGTCAAAAAAAATTTCATAACTTACTAATTGAAAACTCAATGATAACCTTTATTGACACATGGCACATTCACCCTGTGTTTAGGATTGACAAGAAACATGAAAGATTTACATAAGAAAACCAAGGTTTGTGTTTTGAGAAAGAAGGGTCAATGTAGAATAAATACAAATATTTTTAAATTATCTGCACGTTCCCACATTTCGTTCAGGGTGCTCTGAAAATGAAGTCCAAAATGATTTTTTGAATTTGAGAGGTCTGTTGTTCAAACTCTGATGCAGTTACTTTTCTGTTTATTGCTTTTTCAGAAAGCCTATATAGTTATCTGAAAAAGAAAAAAAAAATTTAAAATTTGTCTTGGTTACAAATGAGGCCAAAGCATAGCTAAGCCAAAGACTCAAATTAAATTTTGGTCAATTTCAAGGGGCTGCTTTGACCATGTATTGTAATCTAGACCAAAGTCTGTGCAAAGTCTGAGCCTGCTCAGTGGTACAGTTCTTGAACTATAGATTTGTGAAATTTGATGAAAAAATGAGTCTGGATAAAATCAACACCCACCCACCACCAGTAAACTGGCTGTATCTGGGAAAGTATTGATCATACATTTAAAAAAAAAAAAAAAATTACAGGGCATCTCCTGACTAACATGGGTACACCTGGTAATTTTTACAGAATTTTTTGAGTCCAAAGTATGTGGGCCATTGGCTAATTTGACATGGAATGACCCAAGAGCTTGTCTGCTTGAAATATCACTATAATACAGTAAAACGTCTTATAACTTTTAAAAGGTTCAGATAACATTGTCCAGGCCAATGTCTTTGTAGTATAAGGAAGCATTTACTTAGTTTCACTGATTTTTTTGTTTTGTTGCATTTCTTTTGTCTGAAGTTAATGTACGGATGACAAAAGTATATTTAATTTCAGTATCTTTCAAGAAGAATGGTGCTTTATTTAAATCCAATGAAACAGTACAAATATGTTCTGCCACATCTGTAGATGTACCTTCCTTCCCTCACTGTCAAGTGTCTGCTAGTATACTGAATTGACAATATTGGGAAAATTTAAAGGATTAGTATGTTGGTCGCTTCTTACAGTTCCTTTATTATTTAAAAAAAAAAAAAAAAAAGTTATGCATATATTTTTATAGTTACAGTTCCCCTTTTGGGGTTTCATATACTTATGAGATGACAAAAATCTTAAGGTTTTATACTTCTTAAATATGATTTTTGCTCATTTTTCCTAGCGATGAGTAGACAGTTTATCAATTTTGTGCATTTTTTCCTAAGTGTTAACTTTTATTTACACTGTTGTAAATTTTTATATTTGAAATTATTATTTAAAATGAGATAAATTAACCGTTTACATGTATTTTGACTGTATTGTGCAGTTCAGCCCTCCATTTAGGGTTCTAGAATTTACCAGTAGTGTAGTGCAGTTTTAAGGCTTTTTCAAATTGTGAGTCAGGTGCTTCCTTTTTTGTGTATACAAGGCCTCTTATGAAATTAATGAGATTACACAAAATCTCCAAAGCACTCTATCCTATGTACTAAAGATCCTCACAGAAAACAATTTCCGAGAATGTTTCCTGGATGGAAGAACTGATGTGTAATTATTTTTTACTGTAAGATTGTCTTTCATATCAATCTGTATAATTTCAAGACAGACCCAATACATATTGATCTTTGAAAGTGAAGCAAACATTTTGCTTTCAGTGGAGATGTCCTTACAAGTAACACGTTTTGTTGTACATTGTACGAGAAGATTCCTATAAAGGAGAAGCTAAAATATAAGCATGCAATCTCATTTATGTGATTTTTTTTTTTTACTGAGAAATGTGCAGGGTTTTTTTTATTTGGGTATTATTGCAATAGTTTGTGTACATCAGGAAAAGTTGTATCTGAGATATATTTGAATTTCATTTAGATATCTTGACAAATCAATCAGGTTATGGAAAGAGCAAATGAATGGTCAAGCAAACTTTATTTGTCTCAAGGGGAAATTTTACCTTTTACAGAAGTTTAAGAAATATTATAACAAACAGTAAAATACAAATAGAACTTGCACAAATATTACAAAGAAGAAGAAAAAATTCTGACTTGGCTAAAGAAATGGCAGCAGTCACACTGAGACATTATAAGGATATTGCCCCAGTAACGTTTCTTGACACACTTCTGCTGATTATTCTCTAGCCAAAGGTACTTAATTATTATATGTTAAAGAGATAGGATGTACAGTGTTATGCATAGTTGCCATCAGTTTTGTCCTCAATGTCTCCTCTGCTACTACTTCCAACAGATTGAGAGTGTATCCCATAACTGAGATTGCTTTCTTTAATTAGGCTGCTGATTTGATAAGCCATTCTTGAAGTGATTCTACTAGCCCAGCACACTACAGCATAGAAAATGGCACTGGCTGTCAGAGTTACAGAAAATGCAAAGCATGTCGCTACCTACATTAAAGAAAAGCAGTCCCATAAGAAAAAAAGTCTGCTTTGACCTTTTTATATCGGCCTCAGTGGTACTAGACCAGTCCAGCCTATCACAGATGTGGATGCCCTATGTATCTCTATAAGTGCACCACCTCCATAGCCATTCCCTAGTGATAGGTTGTAGAGGCTCTTTGATTCAGTGAAAGTCAATGACCAGTTTCTTGGTTTTGCTGATGATGAGTTGCAGACAATTTTCTGCACAGAGAAACAAAATCCTCACCTAACTCCTATACTCTAAATTCATGTAAAGAGTTTGTTTTTACCATATATTATCTTTATTTGATAGATGCACATTTTTTTCTTATAAGTAATTTATTGCCTTAAATCAGTAATTATGATATGGATTTCATACTATATAATGCTAGTTTTATTGAACCAAAATGCTTCATCAAAAGCGACAGGTTGACATTAAGATTCGACAAGAACAGAATGTTTTACATTAAGCAGTTATTTTTGTTTTCCTAAACTCTTTTGGCAGATGTATAAAAAAGATTCTTATACTGTGGACGACACAGCAAGACCTAATCATGCAACTAAACAGCCTGTTGTGGGTCCTCCAGCACAGAGATATGAAAAAGAGCCTTCTTTGAACTATGAACCGCAGTCTCAGTATCAGGATGAACAGCCATACAGAGGATATGAAAAGCCTCCATATAGATATGATTCCAAAGGAAACTATATGGACCCCAGATCACGGAGCTTTGACAGTCACTTGCATTTTGAAAACCGTGTGCCTCATTATGATGACCAGTGGCCACACTTTGAACAAAATCCCTTGCACGTATATAATACAAGAGCACCGTATGAGAACCAGCATCCACAAGAGAGTGACCCAAGGCTACACTATAAAGATAGATCTGAGATGGAATTCATTCCCCCACATCATCATTATGAAGATTCTCCTCCTCCAGAATATGACAGTAGAACACGTTTTGAACAGTCTGTGAATTTTGGAAAGCCAACATCACGATATGAAGAGCCAACTCCTGTTGTGTATGATCCAAGGCCCAGATATGACTCTGAGCCAAATGCCTTCCCACAGCCTGAACCAAAACCTTATAATGAAGCACAAACAAGGCCTTACGCTCAAGGGCCACCAAGGTCTTATAAACCTGGACAATATGAGCCAGTTAGCAGTACAGATGTCCCCTTTCCTCCTCCTCCTCCACCACCAGCACAGCCTCAGGTTAAAACTGATTTTTCCACCATAAAGCCTCTTCCTCCACCTACAATGGCTGAACAAGATGATGATCCAGCCATGAAGCCACAATCTGTGCTCACCAGAGTAAAGATGTTTGAAAATAAGAGAACAATGTCAGTGGACAGAACAAAGGAGACTGGAGACGCATCAACGGCACGGGTATGTAACAACAGCTTGAATCTGCTTATAACCTGCTTCAAGAATTTTTCTTACATACTGCTTTGAAATTTGTTTAACAAAAAATGTGTTCAGATCAGTAATTACAATCATTTGTAAATGGAGAAAAATGCTTTTCTTAGTTACAAACAATTGCTTTAGATATCAGTTCAAAAGTAGCCTCTCACATTTTAATTGGTGCCTTAATTTGTGTTCAAAACAGCCATCTGATGTTCCTTCTAAGTCTGTGGTGGGTCCAACTACTGTTCCCAAGACAAATTCATTGGGTCACCTAGATCAAGAAAGAGCCACATTCAGGTAAAAGGAGGATGGAAACAAACTTTTTGCCTTTTAGAATGTGTTAAAGTAAAGTTTGGTTTTTGAAATTGAAAGAGTTGCACATTTACGTAATTTAAATTTTTGCAGTGGTACCTATTCAAACTGTGCTAATGGTATGCCATGAGTGATAGGCAGTTAGTTGCTTTAATGTTTCTGCTGAAAGCATTCAGTAAATTAGTAGAACTGTTTGAAATTAAACATGCATAATAAATATTTGGTAATTTGATCAGTTTACAAATAAAGGCCATTGTGTTTCTTAGTGTGTTAAATTATCATTTTAAGCAATTTAGTTTTTATTTCATCTACTTACATCTGACATAAAAAGCATGCATGTACTTTTAATGAAAAAAATACATTCTTTTAATCTAATGACATGAAATTCAGTTTTAATCGTTTTGTGCACTTTGATATTTTTATAGCAGCAGTGCAGTTCAGAAGCACATATTCATACCCAATTCATTTCTTTTATGATTTTGGTATTTCATTTTTCAGTATTTTAGTAGAAGTACCGGTTGTAGCATAAAATTACTTTTCTATGTTTTAGGAAATGTGTGATATTGACTTCCAATAAAAGGCATTAAAATTGTATGTACTAGAAGTAACATTATTTATTGAATAAGGTTGTGTAAGTCATTATGGCTTTTTCAGGTTTTAGCAGTGTAATAATTTCTGAAAAGCTTAGTGAAATCTAATTCCATGGGCTTTTTCAAGTAAAGCTAACATATTTTGTGCACAATTTGAATATTAAAATTAACAGTCAGTAATCATGTTTTCCAATAAATAAATCAAATTTTACCGAATTTTTTCATGATGCAGGGCTCCTGAACCACAAAAACCCCAGCCAAAACCATCAGACGACATTGTGCGATCCAATCACTATGATCCTGATGAAGATGAGGAATACTATCGAAAACAGCTTTCATACTTTGATCGCCGAAGCTTTGATAGCAAAGTAGCTCCTCAAACTACTGTTAATCGTTTCCCTGATGCTCCAAAGCCATTACAATCTCAAATGCAAACAAACTACTCTAATTTTTCAACAAGGTAACATCTACATTTTTAATTCTTAATCCACCCTCTTTACTTAGTCAGATACATTGATTTAATTGTTTCACTCTCCAGAAATTAATGTTTCTGCATTGAAATATTGTACTACGTTATACACAATGTTTGAATAATATACAAAACTGTGTATTGCAGAATAGTGACAGTAATGCAGTACTAACAAAAAAATACATACACAGATACATAAGAACAGGTGTTGTATTGTTTTTATGATCAGCTGTTCAGTAACTGTGCATACAAGATCATTTAAAGTATTTGTTTGTTATTACTGGCTAAATCTACTGAAGTGCATGCCAGTGGGCCTAATCTATTTGCCAGAATGGAGAAGTAAGAAAACCAACTATGCAGAATGACCAAGGTCTTTTATACTACTGTTTGCCTTTCTAATACCATGTGTGTTTATATACAGTATGTCCTCAACAGAAAGTAGTTGGTAGCTGGTAATATTCTGTGCTGTGATTACCAAACTCTGCAGTGTTTTATGACCTTCAACTGAACAGGTCTCATACCAGCATGGTAATGAAATAAGTGAGGATATGCTCCACATTGCACTAGTAAAAGATAGTGAGAACAAATGGACAAATCCAAGCTTTCCTCGGACATCTGAGGAAGTAAAACTGTTGGTAAGCCATCTTGACAAGACAGAAAATGTGGTGTGCCCACTTCATTTCATCGGTGATTATCCCAAGTCATGTAACGCTGCTGAACCTCTCAACAGCATTTTCTCAGATGTAGGTGATGTTGGAAACCGTTGTACACTCCAAGTTAAAAGTAGATTTATTACAGACTTGGTCGTATGAAGTGTCACCAGCTGTGAGTCCTAAGCCTGTTGTTGTTGTTACAGTAGATTTTGTTGACAGTAATGCGACAGACTTTTATATAGCATATTTCATGAGGTTACATGGGAGCTGTGCATCTGAGCACAGCTAATGTTGTGTTGTTAGGCATATTCGTCTGCATAGTTGTTTTGCTTTTGTTAAGGAAACTTACTAAACTTTGGAAATCGTATATCAAGCAAACCATTGAATCAACACATCATTTCTTCACAGGGACTGTCTCTTAAAAGTTGCAACAAGTCTCACTTTTGCTCAGATCTGGCTGGTCACAGAAAGAAATTTAACAATTAAAATATTACTGATAAGGAGATAATTTTAGAGAAATGTTCCAGTGTAGTAATGCTCATAAGTAAAAGTGTACCCCTATTAATTAGGAGCTCTGATCCCAACTTGAACCCAAACATTTGAAAACTGGGCAATTTACCTGTTAAAAGAAAACTATTTGTCATAAATTTATTTGTTGAAATTATTTTGAAAACTTAATTTGACCTAGTATATTCAGCTATTGATACCTATGTGGCGAATCAATTAAATCTTTTACAGTTTAGTTTATAAAGCTGAACTGCTTTTGTCAGCGACATAAGACGTACAGATCAACCTCTTACAATGCTAAATTGACCAGCTGCTAAAGGTTGATAGCTCTTAGTGAATTTCAGCCTTCATTAACCATGGATTATGTACTGTACAAGTTAACTTTATCTCCAAGTTTGAGAGTAAGCATTTTCTGATGCATTTTTATGTTAGCTATTTAGAGCCCCTTGAACGTGGAGGTAATTTGTTAGTTTTGCAAAGTTAAGAGGTTTAAAAAGTGTCTTGAAATTGGACATGAAGTAAAGCAGGTATTCCAAGTCAGAGCCAAGGAATGAACTACTAAAGCTGGGAACCAGTTAACAAAACTGTATGCTTTCCACCATAGACACTTTCATATTAGTAAATTACACGCATTTTTCTCCCATCAATGAAAAGAGCAGTGGAGTGTCAGTAAAATAATACAGTGCTTTTTGAGTGGAAATGAAACTTTGTACAATTTTGGAAGCAGTGACACTGCAGTAGTATATTTTATTGAATTCATGCTTTTTCATGCTTAGCTGTTTTTCTCTGGTTTTCATCTATAGTTTAGTTTGTCCTGAATGTATCAATCATTCAATCAATGTATGTAATAATAGTTTTACATATGAAGGAATCTAATGTTTCCTTCTAATTACTTCTTCAACATTAATGGTAAATACAGTTTCATTCTAGAGTAGAATAATTTTTAAGCAAAAATGATGGCTTGATACAGAATATTTCCAGTTAGTGTCATCCTGTCACTCAACATTAATAGCAAATGATGGTTCTGAGCTTAAATTAATTATGTAGACAAAAATGTGCACAGTCTGTTTTTTGAAGTGAAAGTTCTTATATAATGTGTATTATATGACTACCTTTTTTCATTCTGTTTTACGGGGTGGGGAATGACAGTTTTTCAGTTTTTGCATTTATCAGAATGTTCATTTTCCCCATCTGTTTTCTTTTATTGCATTTGCTTTACCATCACCTAGATTTCTTGGCTCATACAGTAGCTATGACTACCTGAAAAGGAATCTGAAGTGGTAAGAATTGATGCTTTCAGTGTGAGACACATTCAAGGATGTAATTTTTCAGAGGTCTCAGTGCTGTTTTATTTGTATCAGGTTCTTTAACGAAGATTCAGCACATGACCACACTATATATAGTTTTACTTCCTTATCAGTCCATGACTTTTGAACAGTTTCCAATGTATGTGTGCGTCTCATTGTCAGTCCACTTTAGAGCAGTCTAGCTTCATTAAATTAGGTTTCACAATGGAAAAAATGGAAAGTTTGTATCAGGCTGTTATGTTCTTGGGCTGAAAGTGCTGCTGCTTATATATCTGTGTTGATTAGTGAATACTAGTGTGTGCTTGATTGCTTTTCTTTTCTTTTTTTATAGCTTTCATTTGCTGTATTTGTTTTTGCAAAGACTGATTCAGTTACAACATTTTTCGTTATTGAGCTTTTCAATGAGCTTTAAACCAAAATATTGACCAAAGAAGTGAAATGATGATGAAACAGTTATGTTTTAGTTTATTAAACCAAAATGTCTGAAACAATCTTTGCAAAGTGTTTTATATGCAGAGCATATTTATTTTTTTATAATGCATTTTTGAGGGAGAGCTTAAGTTCAGAAGGAGAAGTAAGCAAGCATGTTAAGTATTGTATTTTTATTGATAAGATTGATATAATGTACTTTACTGGAAAAAATCTTGTTGCAGTTGTAAATATACAAAAACAATAAATGTTATTTTTGGGATATTTTTCTTAATTGTTTTCAAATTTATTATAGGGGGAATAAACTTGTAGAGAATGAACCAACAGACAAAATTATTGTTCCTGACAAAAGATTTGACCCAGTGTCTCCAATTAGCCCTCCTGCCTCCCAGTTTGGCCATTCTTTTTCAAACTCCTCTGTACCTCCTGCAGTACTCCCCAAGCCACCACTATCTGAAGGTCGGATTATAGTTTACATTTACTCTCTAGACAGTTTTTTGTCGTATAATAATTTAGATATTTAAAAACTTTATTACCTAACATTGTTTATATATTTTAATAATATGATATTTGTCACGTCAGTGACTTTGTTTTTATTCATTCCTTTCAACAGCCTCAGTACCCTTAGATCCACCAGGCTCCCCTAAGACCAAGCCAGAGCCATCTTTACAGGCAAAACCAGTCATATCAAGGATCAGCAGTCGAGAGGAAACCGTGCAATCAAATTATCTTCCACAAAAAAGTTTCCCTGAAAAAACTCCAATTAATGGAACTGAACAGCCAGTGAAATCATATAATCGCTTCACACCAAAGCCTTATACAAGTTCAGCAAGGCCCTTTGAGCGTAAATTTGAGAGTCCGAAATTCAACCACAACTTATTACCCAATGATGTTCAACAAAAGCCAGACTTTATTGCAAAGCCACAGACTGTTACACCTCAGCCAGCAACAAAACCACAGAACTCTTGTCAGTCAACGGAGTTGGAAATTGGAATGGATACGTTCTCACGGACAGCAGAAGGCAGACCAAAATTTCAGCAAAATAACATCAATGCTGTGCCCAAGGCCATTCCTGTAAGGTAAGTCATTATAAAATAACCAAACATGCATGTATGTCAGGAAACTGTATAAACAAATTGATTTATAGTGTCATTATTGTCATTATTATCATGTGTACAAAGCACAGTTGAAATTCTTACTCGCATGTACATCATGCAACATGTTGCCACTCTCTGGTGCCATGATTAGTATAAACTACCTTACTCCAAAACTTGTATCTTCTGTAAGCCTTTGTCAGACTACAAAACGTTTTCAGCAATATTTCAGTTGTAGACTTCATTTAAATAATCTTTGCAAGTTATGACACACTGCTTTGGTCTCCATTTTTAACATCCCCAGTGACTGGGTTGATCTTGCCTCTAGTCTTATCAACCTAAAGCTGAATTATCTATATCTCAAAGCAGGAAAAGAAACACTTTATTATAAACCTCAAGCATCATTTGCATCATTGGATGTTTATCAAGTTGTGTTTAATAAGTTGCACGTTCCAAAGAGTCTATCAATATCTATGCAACATTAAAAGTTTCTGAATCTGCACTATTTCTAGTTGCTCGTAGCAGAAATCATTTATTTTGTTTTGATCATTTTAACTACTCAAATATACTGCATGCCAGGATTAAAGTTGAGAACCTCTACAAATCATGAAAGGGTTCATAAAACATTTAGAGACTCTAAATTTAATGAAACAGTATTCTCTTTGTTGAATAAATTTAGCTAGCTTTGAGTCAAGTTGCCCCAAAATGTCCCATCTGACATTTCTAGTGTTCTTGACTATGTACAGTAATGTGCAAAAGGTTAAGGCACCCTTAAATTTTTATAGAACTTTTGTCTGTCTTTCTGTGCTCTGTATTAATATGTTAGTAGACCAAATTTCAGATTTTCAAAACAATTAATTAAAAAAAATGTTTCTGAGAGTTTTTTATTTCATTGAAGAAATGAAATATTCACTATTGAAACCTCTTAAGACAAAAACTTCATAAAGTTATGTAGTGGACCAGTGCAGGCTTAAACAAATGTAACAAATGAGTGTTTATGATCAGTAACATAATGAGATGATTAAACCAAACTGATTAATTTAGACAAAAAGAAGGAATCAAACTGAAATATGGACAATTGAACTATAATATTGAGGGTAGGGAAAATATAACAGTTTATCCTTCAAATCATTGATTCTTACTGCATGACAAAAATGAGCAACAAGGGCATCGTCCTTCATCAGCACGGTCACTCCCAAACAGAAACTTTGTGGCAGAATGGAGTGTTGACATTTGCTTTCCAGGCTGTTCTAAAGATGCCCAAGAAAACAGTCAAAGGTGAGGAGCAGAAATGTGGTGGTTGGCCACAGAATTAGAGTGCTACATGCAGGAGATATATCAAACTGACATCCCCTCAAATTGAGATGTTGTCTGAACTACCAGAATCATCAAAAACCTTCAGACTATAGCAAGAAGCACCTAGAAGTCTTGTCAGAAGTGTTCTTCATGGACAATGTGTTACCAAAGGCCTCATTATATTCTTATCTACATGTTTACATGCAAGTTACCTTAATCAGTGAGTCACATTTGCCCGAGTGCTATTGTGCCAGCAGTGACTGGCACCCTGCCCTTTGTGAATTCTGTTGTCGTCTTTAGCTTTGCTGCTTCAGTGTAATCAAGTCTTTCCTGTTCAATTCTGACAGCATGAAGAAGTTTTCAAAATGTACAGTTTTCACTATCAACTTTAACTGAAGTGTTTAACAAACATAATTTAAAAAAAAAAAATGTTTTTGATTAAAAGAAAGCAGTTAAGAACAGTAGCTGTGGTTGAGGTAGGGGAGATTGGTGCAAGACCAAAGAACTTGACTAGTCTCAGGATAACTCGATAACCTCGAGGGTTAATACTGTTCAAACATAACCTCCTGGATAAGGAGTTGGGGATTCTGAAAGTTTTTTAATATAAAAGACCTTGACCACTGACATCATAGCTGACTGGTTTTATGTTAAGTTAAAAGTAGCGGGTAAGCAGCAGTAGTCAAGTATTGTGTGTTTTTTTTTTTTAATTACCATTTTTCAGTGAAATTTATTTTATTGCACAGTCTCAAGTCATATCACAGACACATTTTTGAAACATATAGATCAGTCAGTCATTGTCCAACCTGCTATATCCTAACACAGGGTCATGGGGGTCTGCTGGAGCCAATCCCAGCCAGCACAGGGCGCAGGGCAGGAACAAATCCTGGGCATGGCACCAGCCCACCACAGGGTGCACACACACCCAGCACACACTGGGGACAATTTAGGATCGCCAATGCACCTAACCTGCATGTCTTTGGACTGTGGGAGGAAACCGGAGCACACAAGACATATAGGTTTTCAGTTAAATTAATTAAGGTAGTATTTCTTCTATATATGAATCTAGGGTAGTTTTTACCATTCCTGAAACTTCATAAAACATTCTGTCACTTCTTTCTAATCACTCCACTCTATTTAACAATGGAAAGTTTTGTTTACTAGCAAAGAATGAGGGCACAAAGCCTGTGTGCATTTTATAGATAGCCAGCATTGCAAAACAAACACACACACCTAGCTCTATATTTGCTGAAAGAACTGTTGAGTTAGTTGAAGACATACTTATCATCTTTGGAGACTTGTACAATTTGTTCCCATACTTTAACATTTGTGTATTTAGCATAGGTCAGTAGTGAAGCTTTGTATGTTTAGCTCAGTAGTCTTCTCACTTTATTAAGAAAGATGTAGAAACAGTAAATTCCTGGAAATTTTAACTAGACCTCTGTAGAGGTGAATGTTTACTTAAGACCAAGACTAGAACATAAAGACAAAGGTTTTAAAATTGCACAAGTCTTAGTATTAAGAATGCATGTGCATACTATATGTGTGTTTGAATACATGTTTTTGGCCATTGCAGATGATTGCTGGCACTTGTAAATTTGGGTGGCAGCTGGTTTGGTTTCCTCTTAATATGGATGTCTCTTATTGCAACAATAGTAAAACAAATAATGAATACATTCAACTTGTTTTCCTTTTTCCCTTTATTTAAAAAGTCCAAGTGCTCTGGAGGATGAAGATGATGATGAAGGACACACAGTAGTTGCAACAGCAAGAGGCATTTTCAATAGCAATGGCGGTGTCCTGAGTTCAATTGAAACTGGAGTCAGTATTATAATTCCTCAAGGAGCTATCCCAGATGGGATTGAGCAAGAGATCTACTTCAAAGTATGCAGAGACAACAGCATTCTACCTCCACTCGACAAAGAAAAAGGTAAGGACTGTCTTTCATGGTGTGTGCTTACTGTAATTTACTTAGGCACTTCACACTTTCTAAATGCAATGTTACTATAAAGTAAGAGAGATGTGACAGTTAATTTGGTAGATGGCATAGAAAGCTTGGGCAACTTTCACAGCTTGTAAAATTACTGCAAATAAAGCACAAGTGAAATGCATGTACCCTGCCATCACAAATGCCAAAACAAAGGCTAGTCTTCTCCTTACTATGGCATGGACATTTTTGCAATGAAAACTCTTTTTTGCTCTTCTCTTTAGGTGAAACGCTACTCAGCCCCTTGGTGATGTGTGGACCTCATGGACTGAAGTTCCTGAAACCTGTGGAGCTGCGCTTGCCTCACTGTGCGTCTATGACCCCTGATGGTTGGTCTTTTGCTCTAAAATCCTCCGACTCCTCGTCGGGTATGCTGTCCTTTCTCTGTCCTTTATGGGGTCTTTGGGTACTTGCTTGACACTTGGTGGTGGGTCAGTATAATTCCATTTCATTTTTTCTGGGTCACACTTTTCTTTACCTCTGACTAAACTGAACTTAGTTGTTGGTGAAATATTTTGCCATAATATAAATGAGGATCCCCTGCTTGTGTCTTAATTTATGGCTGACACAAGGCTGACTTTGAAATTGAGTACAGAGACCTCTGCACCTCTTTCAAATCTATGTAAAATTAAGCAAGTATAGCATAGACTCGGTGGCTACTTCATTATGTTTGCCTGCTTGTTACCGCAAGTACCCTGTGTCTCCGTACAGCAAGTCATATGGCTGTAGCTCTAATATATATGGCTTACAAACACGGTCAAGAGGTTTAGCTGCTCAAACATTAGAATTGACAAGATGCATAATCTTGGTGATAGTCACCAGGTATCTCTGAGCAGCTGCTCTCCTGGGGTTTTCTTATACTATAATTTCCAGAGGTTATGGACAATGGCATCATAATCATAAAAACACCCAATAAGCTTCAGTTTCATTGGTGAAGCCACCTTGCTAATGACAGACGTCAGGAGAGAATGGTCAGGTTAATAGAAAAGCCACAAATACTCAAATAATAGTGCTTTATACAGTGGTGTGCAGAAGGTCTTTGAACTCATGCTGCGTGTAACCTTGAAGCAGACCGGCCATAGCAGCAGAGGAACTTGTCATTGTCCACTCCTGTCAGTTAAGGACAGGAAGATCAGGTTATAGTGGGCACCTGATTGATACTTCCATTTCTTGCAAATCTCTTGCTGTTGTGATATGCAGATCTTAGAATTAGAACTTTCTAAAAACAGCATGAATATGTGAATCCATTATGCTTTATACAATAACCACTAGCCCATTCTATTGTACAATGGTATGGAAAATGTTTTTTGGCACGATTTAGGCCTTGGAATATCCAATGACTATTATTTAATACAACATAGCTAAGCATTTTTGTTGACTATTAAATCTTTTTTTTGGCTATGGTCTAAATGGATACTTCCATCCGGGCAGTGTTTCATATCACAGACTGATTCCATGGACATGACAGTGAATTATGTTAACTGAAATGGGCTGCACAGCCTGCACATCCCAATCCAATAGGGCAACTTTGAAATGTGGTGGAACAGGAGGGTCATAGCATGATTGTGTAACTGAACAATCTGTATCTGTCTAGCCTGATTGTGATCTTTATGGAATCTGCATGTTCTCCCCATGCATAAATGGATTGAGTGTGCATAACAGCAGAACATTACCCGTTTTACAACTAGATATTGGAGGCGGGTCATTAATCACTCTGAATTCCTACATATGTTGTGTAGTAAATTACATCTTCACAGTTTAGGATCACGGGGAGCTTATCCAGCTTGATGGAATGTCAGTCACCAAAGCACAGATACCTGCTAGTGCAGCGCTTAACTTGCTTACCTCTTAGCTCCAGAGACCTAGGAAGCTTAATTCTTAGCACTGTTACAGTCGGTTATTTGGTGAGTTGATTGATCTGTGTAAATGTTTTTCTAAGACTGCAGACATTACGGTTACAAGTTTTCTGAAACATTTTTGTGAGCAATGTTGCCTGCTTGCATGCATTTGAATAACGAATGGGAAGATCCATCCAGCCATCCATTTTCCAACCCACTGAATCCGAACACAGGGTTACGGGGATCTGCTGGAGCCAATCCCAGCCAACACAGGGCACAAGGCAGGAACCAATCCCGGGCAGGGTGCCAACCCACCGCAGGACACACACAAACACACCCACACACCAAACACACACTAGGGCCAATTTAGAATCGCCAATCCACCTAATCTGCATGTCTTTGGAAAGTGGGAGGAAACCGGAGCGCCCGGAGAAAACCCACGCAGACACGGGGAGAACATGCAAACTCCACGCAGGGAGGACCCGGGAATCGAACCCAGGTCCCCAGGTCTCCCAACTGCGAGGCAGCAGCGCTACCCACTGCGCCACCGTGCCGCCCCGAATGGGAACATGTACAATAATATTTGTGGCACACATGTAGCAGTGAAGCACTAGCAATACAGAAACAACACTGTTAAAATGTTAATTGCATATTGTTTATGGATTGAATGATTTGAGATGTTGCTGTCACTTATGTAGGGCTGTGGAGTCAGTACACAAAGCGTTTAACTCCGGCTCCTCAATTTATGGTACCCCCAACTCCAACTCCTGTATTTGTAATTTAAGCCAGTATACAGTACTAGTTAAAAGTTTGGTCACCCAGAAAGTTTCTTTTTTTTTTTTTTTACAGAAATTGATACCTTTTTTATCCGTATACTATTACATTGATTTAAAAATATAGCCAAGGCATTACTAGTGTGTATAATGGCTATTACTGTTTGAAATGACTGATTTTTAATTGATTATTCACATATGGCTGTAAAGCCCTGTTCTCAGTGTCCTAATAGTAAACTCTCTTAGCTTATTCTTAGTTAGTCATGTGTTAATGCCTATTGGTTGTTAGAGAAACCTTTCTAACTGCATGAACACTACTGAAACATGTTCACTTGTGTTACAAGGCACTGGCATTCTTAAAGTTCAGCTCTGGGTTCAGAAATGGCCAAAATGAAACAACTTTCTCATGAAACGTGTCAGTCTATTTGTTTTTGTTATTCCATGTGACAGATTGCCAAGAAACTCAAGGTTTCATATAAAGATGTCTGTTACTGTTTTGAGAAAAGATGTCAAACTGGATCTAACCAGGATAGAAAGAGGATAAAAACATCAAGAGTGTGTAGTTTAGGAAACAAAACACCTTATGGGTCCTTAAGAGGTCTTGTAATACCAGTGTCATCAGCAACAGAGAGAAGCCATCTGTGGGATGCTGGTTTGATGCATTCAGGCTGTTCTACTGGATAATACAGCAGAGTCCCTGCCTAAAAGAAAAGTACAGCAGTTGGTTAAAGTTAAAATGCACTTCTATAAATGTACATTTTCATGTTTTTAGAGTGTGCTGTGAATCATTTTAACAGGCATGCCGATTTAATTTATTTTAGGTATTAATTGGGTAATTTATCTTACATGTCATTTTTTTCTCTCTCATGCCTTAAGAAATCTCATTACATGAGCATGTAATTTAGCTGCACTTGAAGTGTCTGTAAGCCAAAACGCGTGCAGCAGAAGATGGCAAAATCCCACAGTATACCTTGTTCACATACTTGTTATTCATGTAGTTAGTTACACTGTCTGTCCATTTTTGAATAACTTCAACTGTTACTTTGTCGTTGGTGGCTGTTTCAGAACCTACTGCTCTTTGCAGCTACAATTCATCGTTGCCTGCGGAGGATTTCTGGGCACAGTAACTTTGCCCTGACAAACTCGCTCACATGACATAAGTTTATGGGCAAACTAAAGACATTTCAGGAATACAATAAAGATATGATGTCTGTGAAATATTTGGTGGAATACCACTGGTGTACACTTACTGTACATATGGTAGATGTGATACAAAGGGAAATGGTCAGAATGTACCTGATGAATGTGTGACTCAGACTTTGGTTTATTATTCTCACGTGTATTGACAAAAACCAAACATTTGTTTTGCAGTTGTGTAATTTATTTGTTCAGCTTTATTTGATTTGTATCTGTGACCTAAAAATTAATTTGTCCACAGTTACAGTTTTATATATCCTTATGTTGTGTTTTCTGTGAGAGAAAACTTTTTTTTTTTTTTTTTAAATCCTTTGCTTGTGTGTTTTTAAATGTATTACCTTTCCATTCAGGTGACCCTAAAAGCTGGCAGAACAAGTCCCTTCCTGGAGATCCCAACTATCTTGTGGGTGCCAACTGCGTGTCTGTTCTGATTGACCACTTCTGAAAGGAAAGCAGCTGGCCTGCTGCTGAATGTGAAAGCTGGGACTGTGCCCTTTCAGGGATAGACCTCCTCCAAGTATTAATTGTTCAGATGAATATGGATTATGGAATTGAGAGGAAAAAAGAAACAATTTTCAGGTTCTCTTTTAAGTGCTGTTGTTCTTTGGTGCTTAAAAGTTTGCAAAGAACTTAACTTTTGAACCTTTGTTCAGATGCATGCCCTGTGCCACAGCTTTTTTTTTTTTCTTTCCTTTTTTAAATATATAAATATATATATAATGCAAAGTTTCCTACCCGAGCTACTTTGCCTGAACTTAAGTTAGACAGTAGAATACTGAAAAGAAGGAATATTACTTTTAAACTAGAGCATAATTATTTAAAACTGCGCGACAGATGTGCCAGTGGTGTATGGAACTGCAAAATTTTTACAAATTCTTCCATTGAGGGTTATACTAAAATAAAACAAAAGGAATGCATTTGGGGGATTGTCAGATACAGTTGGTAGAAATGTAACAAGGCTGTGTCTGTACTTGACACTAATCATTTTACAATATTTTACCTTAGAAAGCATATGATGTTTTATTAGCATTGGAATTCTCCCAGTTGAAGGGAACTATGCATGTGCTGTTACTTTGGTTCCGGTGCCTGCCTGCTCAGTTGTGTACATTTAACACAGATAATAATATTATATTAACAAGCAGGGATGCCTTACCCGATTTATTATTTTTTATTAGTAAGGTTTTTCGTACTGGGAAATCTTTTCATTTATTTTTTAAAACGTTATTTTCATAATTTATCAAAACTGTTCTTTTTCCCTTTTCTTTCCATTACTGTACAAAGGAAATGTGGGTTGAGCACACACAGTAAGACGGTTGAAGGTTAGAAAAGCGAACTCGGCTCCCTACACCTTACCCCAGCCTACTATGCATTGGAAATAGATGCTAATAGTTTGCTTGTACATATTGCTAGCTTAACGCCTTGGTTCTTGGTTTGTAAATTAACTTTTTTGTACATCTTTGTTATTTTGTATAAAACAAAAGTGGAAAAAAAAAAACACAATTTCTAAAAATGGATAACTTTGTATTCTGGTATACCCTTGAGCCTTGAAACTTGTAATCTTAGCAGTAGGCAGTCTGGCTTTTCTACAAGTATAGACACACTGAAGTGACATCCAGATTTCTAACCGTCACAAAACCTTTTTATGCTTATTTACAAAGAAGTGCTTGGATCAAATGAAAACCGTTCTCTAATAATAAGGGTATACTATGAAAAGAAGTGTTCCCTTTTAATAATTTGTGATACTGGATGACGTACTTGGTGCCCTAAAATGTATTTTTGTACTAATAGTTTATTATGGCACTACAGTACTATTTTCTTTAGATTATATAATAACACTGCTTTAAACAAATATTAACTATTCTTCACGTGTGGCTGGTTTTTTTTTTTTTTTTTTTTCTTTTTTGCAACACGTTTCTTAAGTATACCACTGTATTGGATAATAAAACAATAAATTTGACTGCTTTTTTGCTTGTCTTGTTTTTGTGACGTGTTAAATTATAGCCTTGTGATGACACTTTTAAAGCCTTGAAGGTGTAATGTTGACAAAGGTGGGCAGCTGAGAAGAAGATGTGGATTCTGATGGGCCTCTTAAACAAAAGCTGAGAAAAGGAAGCCACATTGTATCTCCTTTCAGTTAGAAGGAAAATGGTTCATACGCTGTGCAATCGACACTGTGGCGTATTAAACGTTACACCTCCATGCAGTGCCTTGTTCGACTGTGAAGAATCCAGCACATACAAAGGCCTACGCAGGTACTGATCTTTCAAAGCTCTTACTGTCTTTTTAAATGTCTGGCACTTTTACATTACAGTTGAATCAAGACTTTCACAGTTACAGAAATAAGAGGACATGGTGACGTCCTGAAAATTGATTGGATCGCCTTGGAGGAGAATGGGTGAGCATCAGTAGTTGAATATGCAATATAAAATGAAGCCTCGCTGATTTTTCAACCTCGTTTGAAACTTAAAAAGGTTGTTTGCTAATTATGTCCACAAGAGGGCACAAAACAATCATCTTTTGAGTAACACACTGTGTTTAGTGCATTCCAAATACAGTTACATGGGCCTAATTATAAAATGCCATTCACACGTAAAATACCAAAGCTCCGCCATTTTTGTTTCAGTTGGAATTTACATCACACAAATTATCCATATGCATCCCCAGACACAACTATGCATAATTTAATATCTGTTAAGGGTGACACCATGCCAAGAAATGCTATCATATGGCCGAATGGGCATTTAAAGTAACCTTATTGTATCTTTGTGATTTTCACCCATCATCCAGCTGTACTGCTAGCAGTTGTAGTTTCGCTTCATGGTGTTGTGTTGAGAAGTCTGATTTGAAGTTGCACCTTGTCAGTATTGGCTTCTGCTGTTTTTGTGGCTGTTTTCCCAGGTGTACTGATCTGTGGCCTTTTTGAAACTTAATCTCCAGGCATGGAACTAACTACTGCTGCTTTAAAATGTTCGTTTCTGCTCTGCTAGCTCCAAAGTCGGCCTTATTACTAAATAAAACGTGCAGGTTCAGGTGGGTCTGCCACATCCTACATTTGAACAAATGTGCCCCGTCACACCAAAATGGGTCGATCGTTACCGCTAACCTGTCCTATTTTAAGGCAGATGATGAAAAGAAGAGGCCACCACCGTACACATCTTTATAAAATGTTCAGTTCAAACCAACAGCTGACTATCATATACAGTATGAGAAAAAAATAGCTAGAGGACAATATCTATAAGCACTGAGAAATGTATTATACAAAGAAAAGAGGAGAGGAGATAAGAACAACAACAATCCCTTTCATCCCCGCCCCACCCAACCCAAAATAACTCTTATACATGCAAATACAAAATATATATATAATATATACACACAGTGGAAATCTCAATCCCCCAGTTCCCCTGCCGTAGTTCATACCCAAGTCCAAAGTTCCAGCCCAACTGTTGGCAAGAGGTGAAATGAAGTGTAGAATTGGGAGGTCGACCCCAAACAGTGAAAGTCTTAACTATAAAATGTTTTACAGTCCGTCTGCGCCCTGGTAAAGAAAAATAAGATCACCTGAGTCCGCTGGAAATAACAGAACGCCCGATTCTCAATCCAGGAGTCAATCGGCCGACATCCACCTAACAGGAGTGTGATGGACGGCTGGGACGCCAAAGATTAGAAGAATGGGGGAAGGCTGCTAATTTGGGACACTGTCTCCCCCCAGGACGCTAGATGGCGGTTTCCCTGCAGCTTAGCAGTGCCTCGGATTTCTGCAGGGCACCATGGGATCTGGAGTTTGGCTTCACAGTCCTGCTGGGTACTGTGGGTGCCGCCAGGAGACGCTGCAGGGAGACAGGGGATTTTTACTTTCCGTGTAGCCCGGAAGTACTACCAAGTCACAGGGACGGAAGCCCTGAAGTATCTCTGAGCTGAAGAAAACTCAAGCCCTCCATCTGACCCGGAAATGCTGCCAAGTCACATGGGAGGAGGAACGGAAGCACGTCCGGGTCAAGGACTACATAAAGCGTGTGGTTATTGTACTTGTTATTGTAATTATTAGTATTACTTGCCAGTGTATGGTGGTTGGGGTGCTTAGAGGCACATAAAAGGAAAGAATTTGAAAACCTTTTTGTGCTTTTACTTGGTGTCCTGGACGTTTGTCTATTGGGTTAGAGCAGCGACAGCGCCCTCTAGTGTCACAGGACCTCTGCACATGGCCCTGGCAGATGCTGATCTGTTAGTCCGATTTTTTTCCATTTTTTCCTTTGCTGTTCTCCTCTCCTTATAAAAAATGCAAATTTCTCCCAGGAAAAACGAAAAGGAAACCGGATCTCCAACCTTCCAGGGCACCGCTGGCGATCAGAGTCTGTAAGTATTACCCACACAAGCAAACCCGGCAGCCATTCCATCTATTTGTGTGGCAGCACTAATGTTCATTTCATACCAGGTCAGAAATGACAGATCTAAAGGATCAGCCTTAACAATGCTGATTTTATGACATCGTCGTTTGTTTATTTAATGAATTTATTTAATTTCAAAAATTGTGTTTAAAAACTGAAAGAAATGGAGACAACCTTCTATAAGTAATGAATACTGTTCAAGTCTCCACCTTGTGTTGGCTACCAAAGCAATGGAGATGAGAGAAGGTCCCCCCAGATGAATTCCCATTCACTCAAGGCACTGATTGGAGGCCAATTCTTTCTGGGTTGGCTCTGACTTTTACGTTTGGTGTCTGTCTGTGACCCACAGATGATTTAACTCCAGAATTATTGTAGCTTTCTTCCTGGGTGAGAATGCCGAGCTGTGATGACCAGATCTGACTGCCGTCAGTGATGTTTGATATTTGGTTCAGGTGCAGCCCATTCTGTTGATCATCAATGAGAAATGTGGAGTCCACCTCTGTTCAGTTAATTGGTTGAACGTGATTAGGAAAGGGGCACACACCTGTCTGTGAGGGTCCCACAGTTTAGCAAAAACCAAGCCCTGAGTCTATAGGAATTGTCTGCAGAGCTGAAGAGATGGGACCTGAGCAATCTGGGGGGAGAAGGACCATGAAAAGAGATGGGACTGAAAACTCCATGGTTGCTGTTGCTGACCTGCAGATTAATTTTGTGGAGATAGGAGAAACTTCCAGAAGAACAGCCATCACTGTGTCACACATCAATCATCAAGCTGGGCTTTATGACAGAGCAGCCGGACGGAAACCTCTCCTTACTAAAAGACACATGAAAGCCACGTGGGGTTTGCCAAAAGGCAACTAAAGGACTCTGACTGAGAAAGAAGATTCTGTGGTCTGATGAAACCAAAGTTAGCATCCTGCCTGGAGGTTATCAAGCGCCGCTCATTACCCATGAAGTACCATTATGACAATGGCTGCCTCTTACGGGGGGTTGTGGGACCTGGGAGAATAATCTGCATTGAGGGAAAGCTAAAGGAGCAAAGTACAGAGATACTGTGAAGACAAACCTGCTCCAAAGGACCCTGCACCTCAGGTTTATAAGGACCGTTGCCCCAAGAGCAAAGCAAAGACCACACAGGGGTGACTTAGGAACAACTCTGACCTTTCAGTGGCCCACCAGAGCCCCGAGTCTTGAACCCACTCAAACAGCTCTGGAGAGACCTGAAAACAGATGTCCACCGATGAGCTCCATCCAGGATCTGCAGAGAAGAATGACGAAAAGTCCACAAATCCAGGTGGGTGAAGCTTGTCATGTCAACCCAAGAAGACCCCGCGCTTTAATCGCTGCCAAAGGGGCTTCAACTAAGTACTGAGGAAAGTGTCTGAATTCTTGAGTCAATGGGAGCTTCTGAGGTGTGTTTTTTTTTTTTTTTTTTTTTTTTGTAAAAATTCTAAAATCTTGTTTTTGCTTCATAATCAGGAGGATTTATTTTTACAATTTTATTACTTAAGTGAGTAAGGTGTTTAATACTCGAAGTACCAAAACTTAAAATTAAATGATTCCATATTTTTTATACTGTTGCTATCTTGGTGGCGGCGGCACTGCTGACTCGCAGTAAGGAGACCAGGTTTACACCTCCGGTCCTCTTGGTACAATACAATACAATACAATACAGTTTATTTTTGTATAGCCCAAAATCACACTAGAAGTGCCGCAATGGGCTTTAACAGGCCCTGCCTCTTGACAGCCCCCCAGACTTGACTCTCTACGAAGGCAAGGAAAAACTCCCAAAAAAACCTAGTAGGGAAAAATGGAAGAAACCTTAGGATAGGCAGCTCAAAGAGAGACCCCTTTCCAGGTAGGATGGGCGTGCAGTGGGTGTCAAAAAGAAGGGGGTCAATACAATACAATACAATACAAGGAACAAACCCTCAAAACAATACAATACACAAAACAAACCCTCAATACAGTATAAAAATAAAAATTCTACAAGTATAGAGCAGAATTTAACAGTAGATGATATCACATAATAAGATTTGGATATATTTAGAGTCCTGGAGACCTCATCCATCAAGCAGCCTCCCCCATTTGACCAGTGCTGGGCCAGCCAATCCAATGAAACTCCTGTGTGGAGTTTTCATGTTCTCCCCTTCTCTGTGTGGGTTTCCTCCCACAGTCCAAAGACATGCAGGTTAAGTGGATTGGTGTTGCTACAAATTGGCCCTGGTGTGTGTATGTGCCCTGCATTGGACTGGCGTCCTGCCTTGCACCCTATGCTGTCTGGGATTGGCTCCACCACCCCTGTGACCCTGTTCTGGACAAAGCAAGTTAGGCAGTCAATGAATGAATGGTATCTCGGTTTCCCCGAAACAATTTACTGAGGTTATCTATGAAATTTTACACAGGATAAAAATATGTTTAAAGGTTTTTGGTTAGGGTGCCTCCATTAAGATCCATGAAATATGCGTGTATATTTTCATTTCTAAAGGCCGTGTGTCTAGTAGTCGTGGTCCTTGCTTGATTCGTCTTACATTGTCAAGGCAGTCCGGAGAGGCCCGGACATTCTGTGAAATGCGCCGTCCTGCGCGCCCTGCTCGGCATGTGCGAGGAAGCGCTCGAGGAGAGCGGCTCCTGACCGCCATTTGAACGCGCCTTTCACAACACCGGCGCTCCGTTTGGGATTTGGACGAGAGCTGCGTGGATACCGAGAGCGCGCAGAGCTGCACACGTACCCTGGCCGGGCCGGGGTTCACGTGACGCAGTAGCGCAGGCCACACTACTTGAAGTTTTGTGCCGCTCGGTCTTGAGTTTACCTCTTTAAGCAGAGAAAAGCCAAGCAAAATGACACCTTTTATTGGCTAACTAGAAAGATTACAATATGCAAGCTTTCGAGGCAACTCAGGCCCCTTCTTCAGGCAAGATGTAATAGCAAAAAGCTTCGCGACAGCGCAGCTGGGTACCGCAGAGGTCGGGCATAGCCACGAGAGGGCGCTGTGCTAACAGCAATCACCTCGCGGCGCGCTGAAGCCTCAACGCCGCAGCCCCGAGTGTGTGTTTCGTGCCCGTCGGCCTCCCGGGTAACACTCCGGTACCGATTTGGTCAACGAATGAGCAGTCAGAGATAGGAGCTGGGAGCTGAACTAAACTGGGAGTCCATCTGAGGTGCCAGTGATGCCAAGTATGCCCTGTGCATGTCGAATGGCGTAATATAAAATGTACGCCGTTAAGGTAAATAAAAAAGGCAGAGAATTGGACCGACTGGAATCAGGGCTTTTACGCAGACACAGCAATCGGCCGCTCGACCGGGTTAAGGATGGGGGATCCTCTGGTGCACTACCGTCCCGCCTAGGGCTGCTTTTCGGATTCACGTCTGTGCCCATAGAAGGGGGAGGGGTCAAACGTGCTCTTCCACGTCCAGAATGTTGATCTTAATGAGGCGACGCGCCCCCAACACCCCCCCCCCCCCACCACCACCATTGTTTGCACGCTGATTTTCCACAGCGAATTGTTGGGGGATGAAGCGCCCCATGGTCAAATCTAGTGCCACCACTTTGACCTATAATCGCCAATGCCTCGGCGTTAACTGCTACGCCACAGGGCAGCTCGCCGCACGAACACGACTTTACTTTGAGTTACATTGGGATATCAGGAGGTGTCTGACATCGTGATGCCCTTTGAGTGCCGATCTTCATCCGATAACGTCTAAACATCACGTTAAGATCCACAGATAGTCCGCTCACCTAGACCTCGAAGAGCCACAAACGTTTTCATGTGACTGCGTCCGTCCTGACTGTCGAAAGGCAAACCCTCAATACCCCGTCTCAGACGCGCATGCCCATAGCCCCGATCATCTATATCTTATTCCTGGTTTCTCCCGTTTGCTGTCCGCGCAAGAACTCCAGTGAGGCCGGCAGGGGGCGTCAGAAGCCTGCGACACCAACTGTCTTTTCTAGTTGGCCTTTTGTCGCGTTTCTGCCCTTATGAATTCTCCATTGTGTTTAGGAGCAGCAATCAGGTACTTCATACATAAACATCTTTGTGAGAATGAAGATGCAAAGTCAACTGGCTGATCCGTCTTCTTTACTGCAACGTCAAGCGAAATTCTGGGTTTTGTAAAACTAAAGGCCCAACACAAACAATGAAGTGGGTGACAGCTTTTCCTTCTCCTTAAAAGTTATCTGTGGCCTCCCTCTTCTCCTTTTTTATCTTTGTAGATATATTTGGGGTGGGGATGGTTATTATAGGGTCCGTGTGCTGCTGTGCTGCCTCCTGGCTGTTTGCACGTGGTGGTGTTCGTTATGCGTGCAGGGTTTTCTTTTCAGGTCTCATCAGTAGACCATATGCTGTGTTTTTAAGCATTTTTTCCTTATGAGAAAGTGACGTTTGTAGAGAAGGTCCAGCATTTAACTGCAGGTTTTTAAAACAGTTATTCTTTTGTCATGTTATTTCAGTTTGTCAATACAATACTACCAAAAATTGAAATATACCGCATCGAATGTATGAGTCAAGAATACCCGTTGAATGGTAATCTGCTGTGACCCCTGAATGATCACTTCGTAACTATGACAGATGTATTCACCCATCGCTTGCCCACTCCGTATGTCGTTTTCAGTCCTTTAAAGCCAGCAGTAGCAGGATGTGAGTCTGCTGTCCCTTTGCCCTTTGGCACCCATTTTCAGGTGTTATCAGACAGATGGTAAATCTGAGTTTTTGAGTCGGAAGTTCTGCGTGAACTCCCTCAGAACACGAGCGCTACATTGGACAATTGGAATAAAACACGGCTTCCTGAATTCTCCAAGTTGTGACATAACGCTTAACTTTTCACCTCAATCAATTGTATAAAATCCACCTTAATAAAAGAACGTGTGTGTGTGTCTGTAACTGTGTGGCCAGACAGTTGCTGTGCCTCAGTTATTTGGTATGAGATTCTCAAAAGCAGTGCTAAGGGTTTTGATGCACCATCTGTTAGAAAGAAACGTATTGCATTTTATTACTACAAATTTCTGTTGAAATGAATAACACAATGCATTCTACTACATGCATTACAAAATACATTCCAGCAGATGGTGCACTGTAAACTTTAATTCTGAATACAGTGACGTCTATACTGATCTCAACCTGTCTTAGACGGGTAGCTCAGATAGACAAACAATGACCTGGTAAGCCAGAAATCCCAACCAGTAACCTACTGAAGTGGGAACGTAAAACATCACAAGTTGGATCTCCAAAAACACCAGGAACGTGTGAACGCAGCACAGTGGCGACACGTTAGGTTCATACGGCTTCATCCATTCACGCATTGTCCAAACCCATTTTCTCATGAGCTGGGCAATCCACCTCACCCACACATTTGTGACCACGAACACAGGACCATGCAAGCTCCAAGAAGGGAGCACCTGGGACATGGACCCTGGTCCCCTAGTTGCAAGGCAGGCGCACACCCACTTCACCACCGTGATGCCATTAAATGGTTTGAGTCAGTCTTAAAATCGAGCTGCACCCTGCCCGATGAACACATTCACTTCAGATTTGAACTCTGGGCCAGACCTGGGGCACTTGCCGTCATTAGTCTATTAATCACGTGCTGCTCCCGAGCACAGAGAGGGCCTTTGTGGTGGTCTGCCTCACCATGCCAAGTGGCTCATAGACGCACTATCAGCAGCTCCCATTCTGGAGTTTTAACTGTGTAGAGTTATAAGAAGCTGCTGGGTTGTTTCGTTCTCTTGTGTGTTTATTTGCACAAATGCAGCAGTAGAAGTCCATATTTAGACACACATCTCATTAATCTAAATGGCAGTCTCTGGGAAGACAACAAACAGCTCTGTTGGTACTCAGATCGTGCTTGGTCAGCTATCACCGAGAGTCCCACCAGGGGCATTGCCACCAGCCTAACCTCAAAAAAGAAAGATCCTGGGAACCAGCACTGAGAACCCTGGTAATTGCAGAGATGTTTGAATTGCCTATTTGGCAGCACCACTTGAAGTCAATGAATCTGACCAAAGCAGGCCAATTGCTGAACTCAAGACTTTAGGGCCTTGGGAAAGGTGGGTAAAGAGGCAGGAGGTGGCAAAATGTGAAGGGCAAGGTAAATTGAAATTTCTATGTGGTAACGGAGAAGAGCACCATATAATAATAAACAATGCTGGAATAACCTGTTCAGGTCAAAGTACCTGAATTTGAAACTTGAGAATATAGCGCATTTTACCTTCCATCTGTTCCTTTACCAAAATCCTTTTCTCACCTTCAAGCCAATCCCTGCAGTACTGTGTACAAAGCAAGAGCCAGGCCTGGACTGGGCACCAGTATATCAGAGGGTACATTCACACACACTGGCGTATCTGTTTACTTCATGGTCTCCAGGTAAAAGTAGGTTGGGGTGTGAGAGGGAAGCTGAGTGCCCACCCAGATTCATGACAAACATGCAAACAGAGTGACCAAATCGGGTGACCTTTCGGCCTATTTGTGTGGGCAGAGTGGATGGGGGCTGCCCACAAGGAACCTGTCAGCTCCCAATTGGCCCACTTCACAATGTGCGTAAAGACCTGAGATACAGTAGAGAGAGAAATGGGGGCTAAACATCTTTGGGCTGTCCCACACCATGCCGACAGGGGACCATGGAGTTCAGCCCAGACTTGGCCCTTTCAGATTTTAGGTGCTATTCACAACTTGACGTGGAGTCTTGTAACACATTTGTGACCACGAACATGGGACCATGCAAGCTCCAAGAAGGGAGCACCTGGGACACGGACCCTGGTCCCTTAGTTGCAAGGCAGGCACACACCCACTTCACCACCATGACACCATTAAATGGTTTAAGTTCAGAGTTGTAATGAATTCTGCCTTATGCACTGCAGACGTCTGAAGTTCTCAAAAATCCAAATCTTTTCTTAACCCTTTTATTCATATTCTGAACCTGAACCATATGGACGGCTCTTGTACCCTACCTGCTCATTTACGATTTGCCTCCCTATCACTTCACATATGTTTTGCAATCAAATACCATTTATCACTCGTCGCTAAATGGGCACATAACCTTTCATTACATCAAAATGAATATTTCTTTTTAGATTTAAGTAATACACTTCCTGTGCTGCCGTTAAGTAACCCTGCTTTATCATCATCATCATAATTAATGTGGATCATGAATTAAATGCTGTTATTATCATCTTCATCCATCCATTTTCCAAACCTGCTATATCCTGAGCAGGGTCATGGGGTAGCTGGAGTCTATAGGCAGGAATATCCCCTGTCCAGGGAGTCGGTCCATCACAGGGTGAACATACTCAGGTCCAAACACACACTTGGACTTTTTTTTTTTTTTAATTTAGAGTACTTAACCAAACTTTGTCCAATATAATCTTTACTGAGTCCTTTAAGCATCATAGTCAATCTCAATCAGAGATGAGAGTGTACCAGATTTGGCAGTCTATCCGAACTAGTTACCCACACGGGCCCAGGCTAAACTCATCTGCAACTTAACAAAGGCATCTGTCTTTTCTCAAATGTGTGAAAATTAGGGTGGCCAAATAATATTTAGCTTTTTCATTAGATATGGGGGTATGCCAACTCTGCCAATCCAATTTGAAGTGGTTACCTGCACTGGGTCGAGCTATAGTCAATTGAAACATAAAGACTGAGTAGATCTTTACTTGTCCCCTGGAGGAATTTTGGCTTTGTACAGAAGTTAATTAAATTCATAAATAGATAAGTCTATACAGACACACACACAAGAATGACTAAAAAGAAAGAAAATTAGAACAGAAAAACTTCTAACTTGGCAATCACACTCACAGTGAGGCATTATGCAGGCGTATTGCCACTGGTTAAGGAACTCCAGTTACGTTTCTTCACACAGTCAGAGAGAGAATGTGTAGCATTGTTCATGAGGGTTTTATCTTCATTCTTTCCTTCATTATTACCTCCAGGGGGTCCTGAGTGTGTCCTTTTAATTAGCTTTTGATTTGGTGGGCCTTTCTTGAAGTGAGAGTACGAGCCCAGCACGCCACAGCATAGTAAATCGCACTGAACATCACAGAGTTATAGAAGATGTGAAAGATGTCACGTTCCACATTAAAGGAAGGCAGTCTCCAAAGGAAAAAGTGTCTGCTTTGCCACTTGTTATATAGTTCCTCTGTGTTCCAAAACCAGTCCAACCTGATATTAAGGTGGACCCCCAAGTACTTGTAGGAGTGCACCACCTCTACATCCACTCTCTGAGTAATGACTGGGCATATAGGCTCTTTAGTGTGGTGAATGTCAATAACCAGTTCATTGGTTTGCTGATGTAAAGTTGCAGACAATTCTCTTTGCACCAAGAAAATAAAGTTCTACATCTGAATGTTATCTCCTGTCTCACCCCCTTATCAGTACACCTCATAAGTGCAGAATCTTCTGAGAATTTCTAAAGAGTGACATGACCTAGTGTTATATTTATAGTCTAAAGTGTACAGAGTGAAGAGAAAAAGCAGACAGGACCGTTCTTTGTGGTGCTCCAGTTTTGCTCTCGCACTCCACAAGCCTCACAAATGGCAGTCTGCCCAACAGATAGTCCGTTATCCAGGACACCATAGGCTTGTCCACCTGCATAGCTCTAAGCTGACCCCTTAACAAGGATGGTTGGATTGTACTTAAGGTGCTGGAGAGATCAAACAACACAGTCCTCCCAGTGCTGCCAGCTTCGTCCAGCCTTATGGAGCAGACTGATAATTACATACTCCATTCACATCTTTGTCCAATAGGCAAACTGCAGTGGGTCCAGGTGATCTACCCCATGAGGACCAGCCTCTCCAAAGGCTTCATGAAGTTGTCTTTCCACAAAACTGTAAAACTTAGGGTGGCCCCCACAGCGACGTTTGGGGGTGGCAAGTGGGGCGACCTCACCTAAGGTCCGCGTATCCCGTTTGAGCGGATTTGTCAAGTTATATTCTCCAGTGTGTATATATATATATATTTGAGATGCTTCTAAGAGAAACCCTTTTAAAATCCCTCTTCAATGTCAAATTCTGTACATGTACGTCTTTGAAAACATTTCATAGTCCACCTTCATTGCCCGAAAAGGGTCGCCAGTATAATCCCTTCCTAAAATAGGTATAGCCCATTAGTCGCTGGGTTGGCATCTCCTGGCTATAGAAAAAGACATTGCAGATCTAGATTAGACTACGAAGATGTCATCAATGACTTTTCTTATCGGAAGGCAAGAAAAGTGGATTTTTGTCTCTGAACCTGGAAACCGGTAAGAGATTTCATGATGATACCTCTACGTTAATTTCACACTTCCTGTCGAAACACTGAAACTCACTTATTGTAGGTTATAAACATGTCCGAATATCAATCCCCAAAAACATGTCTCGCTAACGATAACCGGCTGGCATGACATCAATGTGAGTTATAACTATGACATCCTGCTTAGTGAGACTCGGAGTATACTTGTAATTTGGGCAGTGGCGTAGCTAGGGGTGGGCAGAGGGGGCGGTCCACCCCGGGCGGCACATTTTTGGGGGCAGCATTATTGGCCAAAAGGCTCAGAACACTTCACGTGTAAGCAGCAGGGTTCGGAAAAATATCAATCATGAATGAATTCCCACAAATGCTTCAAAAATCATTTTCAGACGGTCCTTCTGTGACGGCATCAGACGCGGCAGTTGAAATTTATGAGGCAATAACAAAAATAAACAGAAACATTAGATACTTTATTAATTCCAAGGGGAAATTCACAAATTCATTACACTGATAATAATTTCTAGGAAGATAAACAACTAATTCACAATGTATCATTTCGTTTCGTTAACAATCCGAATGCGTTCTTGCTCATCCCCACCTATCACTTGTACACTACACTATTTCTGGTTTTCGCAGCGTAATTATATTAAACTAATAATCAGAACACGGCTTATCAGTGCGTCTGTACTATATTCTTGTCTAGTTGATGCTTATAAATAATTATGTGAAAAAAATATTGCTGTTTCTCTATATATAAATAAATCTATGCAAAATGTATCTTAATTTTTCTCTCTGCGTCATTTTAATTTTCTATTTAAATAGGTTAACATATTCAGATACGCTGGAGGGCGGCAAAATGAAGCCCCGCCCCGCCCCACCCCACCCCGAGTGGCGCGAGCTCGAGCTACGCCACTGAATTTGGGTTCTCTTCTAGAAGAGGCCCTGCTAATTTCCACATGACACCACATCACATTTCACACTGTCGTGGTATTGTCATGAACTATGAATTGCACTTTTTTAATAGATTATTTCATTATATTTTGATAATGTTATCTTGCAAAAATTTAGATGAATACTGTAGTGAGAAAATCCAGTGTATGTTAACATTTTTTTTTTTTTTTAATTTATGTGCACCTTTATACAGTCCACACATACCGGTAACAGCATTTGACGCAACTGGCCCCGCGTGGGGTTGCTCAGCCCTAGGCCCCGCACACCTCTAAGGTGGCCCAATGCTATTTAACCCTTTACAGTGCCCTTTAAACATCATGGTAAATCTTATTCATGAGATACGGGAGTGTGCCAACTTTGCCAGACATTCTGACTCAGGTACCCATGTCAGGCCTGGCAAAACTCATCTACAACTTAACAAGGGCTGCTGTCTTTCCATTAACGTTGAAAATGTAACTGGTTTGCACAAACTGCATGAATTAGTCACTGGTCGGAAGCCTAATAAGTTACAAACTTCAGCCTGGTCCTGGCATCTTGGAATGCCCAGCAGCAGCACTCACACACCCCCTCTACTCAGGGGTCAATAAGGTTACGAAGGCATGCTCTGCACGGGTTGGGACTACATATGTCTTTTATATGCCAGAGACAATTATGCTTTATTTTCTATACTAAATCATAAAATTGTCGAAGAGAAAACTAAGGACCTCGGTGCCGAACGCCCCGATCAGAGAGTCAAAGCGTGAAAACCCTGGCTGGAAGAACTTCGAACAGCGACCACCCCCTCCCTCCCTCCCTGCGTCCCTAACTCGTACCCGCCTCCTTAGAGTTGACGGTCGGTAGTCCGTAAGCCGAATGACAAACACAAACATAAATCAAAACACGGATTACGCACGCGAGTCACAATTCCCACCGAGCAGCTCCGCTCCGTCGACTGAACTGGCCGCGCTCGCCGGTGTTGTGGCGCGTCGAATGAAAGTGAAGGTGATGAAGCCTCACCTACGTGACGTCATCGCGCGCCCGGAGCGCTTAACTCGGAAGGCGCCTTTTGCTTTCTTCAGCTCCGCCCCCTCCCTTTCTCTCGCTGTTCCCTTAGTCGCTTTTCTTCCCTCGTCTGTACGCTTGGCTGTCCCGGCCTCCCCGCTCCCTCCCCATGTGCTCGTTTTTTCCTCCTCCTCCTCCTCGTCCTTCTCAGCTGCGCTGGCCGGAGCTTCACGCATCCGAGACTAGCGCGTCTCCCAGCGAGACGAGCCGCAGCACCGGACTGGCTTCGCTTATTATTACTATTTTTCATATTGTTGTTCGGCTTCGAAGGAGAGACATGCCAGAAATAAAGAGGACGTGCTTAACCGAGGCGCTCAGCTGCTGTCACGGGAGCGGGTAGTGATGCGCGGTCCTTACTAAATTGTGTTCATCAGCACGAGGCTTTCAGTCCTCCGGACTAGCTGTGAGCGCAGCACCTCGGACGGCTGTCCCACCACCAGTCGCCCTGGTTTCTGTAGTACTGGCGATTGCTTTCTTTTTTTTGGTTGTCAACAAGAACTCTTACCCCTGGGATTTGCCCCACCTGCCTCTGGAGATGCATCTTTTGGGATTCTTGTCAAGTTTGCAGCCCGGCGTCTTGTCGGTTGACAGCCTTTAAGTTTAAGGATCTCCGGCGTTTCGGCATGTGGATGCATCTCAACCTGCTGATCTTCGTCTTGTCTTGTTTGGAACTCGCGTTCCCAGTCCTGGGATAAGGATGCCAGTGAGCGCGATGCCCAGGGGGAGATCGCTAAGCCCCACGTCCCTTTCCCGCAGCCTGTCGCGGCTCAGGGAGTTTCGGACCCGGACGCGGATCATGTTGTCCCTCGGCGTGTCTCAGATGATACTTGGAAGCCTCATCCTCGCAGTTAGCTTCGCTGCTTTGGCGCTGACCACATCGCCCAGAGTCCGGCATTCGTGCCCCTTCTGGGCAGGCTTCTCGGTAAGTGCCCGAAAGTCGCCGCATGTGTGTACGAGTTAGAAGCCCCTCAAGGCTGACCTGTTACTGCAGGTAGAAAGGAGGTTGTGTGCGGGGGGCTTGTGCAACTCGAAACTTTTCTCCCATACCAGTATCCTGGCACGAATATATAATATTTAATGTTAAGCGCTTGACACGGTCATGTTTAAATTGAAACCCAGGTGCCCACCAGGTTGCCCCCGCACATAAGATACCCAGTCTTTGTCAATATTAGGAAACAGAGCTGAGGGTTCCGGAGGATTTACTCCAAGTAAACGCGCGTCTTACTCCATCCAACTGGCACTTTTTAGAATGGCAGCTGTAGTCATAATACAAATAAACGCCAAGACTTCCGCGTTTTTATGTTTCACTCTTTTATTAACCTATACAGTTTATCCTGAATTGACTTCTTGTCTGATTATAAATGATGCCGACACCTTCATCCTAATTCCGTAAAACCTTCTGGTGGATGTGCCCATTTGGCGTGCAGCTGACGTGTACCTGGTGGACAGAGAGCTGGCACGTCTGTTGGTTTACATGCTCCGGCTAATCGGAGAATTGCAGTCGTTCCCCAGGGTGTCCACAAAGAGATAAGTGCCTCGCTTTATTTAAATCACAACCCCAACCCCCCCCACGTCAAGCACACAGTAGATTGACGACGAGATGAAGGTGTTACCTTCGGGCACCGAGGCCTCTTCTTTTCTTTTTCATAAATCCTTTCACCCTGTTTCTACTGCTTTTGATACGGATGGACTTGGCACATGCATTATTGATGTTTCCACTTGAGGTTGACATGTCTGGTGTCGTCACGCTGTTACAAGTAGAGCCATCTTAAATGAGTGTTCTAGGAATGTCCGTTATAGCGCCACTCGAACTGGACTCGTGTGCTCTGCCGGTTCTCCTTTCTTTTTCTTAGTCTATATATTAATATGTGGCTTTGCTTGGTTGATCATTGTACTTCTATTGCCATGGCCGAGTATCGTCCTTCTACAGATTTTCAAAAATGTGTTTTCAATGTTTTTTTTTTTATTATTATTATCTTTTATTCACCCCGGTTGACTTTCACACATCTCGCATATTAGAGATGGAACGGGACCCCTCAAATGATGGCTGCACACGTCCTCCGGTTAAGGTTCAGTGCAAATTTTTGTACATTATGTTCCTGGGGTGTTCCCAGAAAGTACATCCTGCTAGGCTCAAAATCTTAAACCGGACCCCGGCGAGGGCTTTTTATGGTTTTAGTGTCGAGAGTCCCTTGCAGTGATTTGTATTTAATTGATGATTTCTGTAGTGTTTCATTTTTTATGGATATTGAAGCGGCGTGTCTGAGCAGAGCGATGTCGATTGCCAGCCGCAGTCCTCTTACCTGTGCTTCTCTCCTCCCATACGGAGTGTCAGCTTGCGCTTCGGTGGGTCTTTTTCGTCCGTTTTGCTCAAATTTGGACAGGAACAGCCGGCGAGGTTTTGCATTTAAAGAACCGCTGCTCGTCTCTCCCACGTTTTGTTTGTTTGTTTCCGTCTCGTCCTTATTTTGTGCCAAAGACCTGCCAATGAAGAGCTGGCGGCCCGCCAGTCCGAGTCGCACACGAGGAGGTCACCCGCAGTTCTGCTGGCCGGAGTGGGCAGACGGTGAGCCCCCCAGCGGTGTTTCATTGAGACGGTCCTGAGACCAGAGAGGCCAAACCCCCCACTGTTTTGGTTTATCCCTTCGCTGAGCTCTAATTGGGGTGCGGGGTTGGCTTAGGGGATCTGCAGTTTGATCTCATTGACTTCGCTTTGTTAAATTTAATTTTACCACATCTACGCCAGGTACTCCAGTCAGATTTGATTTTTGCTTTCCTTACAATAAGGCCTGGATTAACCATTAAGCATCAAGGGAAGGGGGGCCCATTGCCGGTTTTACCAATGGACCGACCGTATGGTACAAAAGTGCAAATGGTGGAGCTGAACCAAAAAAGGGGCTCCCACATTAAATGAAAAAAATGACATATATATACAGTAATAAAATAGTAATAATAGGGGTTAATGATATATATTAATCTTGGGAATGCAACAAAATTTAAATCTGCCACACAGCCCGCCGAGGCTCACATGATCGGTCTTGTCCTGGTCACATCGGCTGTCCCGTTCAGTCGTCCACTGAGTGTGAGTGCAGCTCATATATATATGGGGGCACTAAATGTGCTTAGGGCCTCTAAAGGTCTTAATCTGACCCTGCTCACAGTAAAGCTAAATAGGGAAATGGCATACGACTCCAGAACTCGGCTAGAGCAGACAACGATATCCGACACGTTTCAGAGTTTGTACACTCTTTTTGCTCTCGGTTTATCTATTTGAGGCCTGCAACTAGCCAGAGTGTCCCGGCGGTGGCCACGTCACGTAGTTTAACTTTGTGACTCCCTTTTACCTTCATTAAGACGGTACGAGTTAGAGCGTCTCTGTTTCCATCATTACAGTAAAGACCCGCAGTACAATTGACACCAAAAGAGAGCAGAACAATTCCTCCGGTGGCTTGTGCCCAAGGGCCCTCTGATGGTCATTAGCCAGTGAAGATGAGCTGACACAGACAATCAGTGGAGGGGGAGACCCCCACACATTCTAGGGGTCTAACATCAGCCGGCTGAGATGCTTTGAGAATTTAGAAAATGACAAGAGGGGCGCATGTGTTTAGTTTCTTCCCTTCACTCCCCTGTCTAACTGCTGATTTAAACTTCCAGCCCCATGGACTATCGATCTATTTATTTATTTATTTGGATGATACATTTATCCAAGACAGCTTGTAACATTTGACATTTCCAATTGGAGCACAGACAGGTCAAGTGCCCCGCTCAGGGTCACACGGTGTCACAATTGGAGCACAGACAGGTGAAGTGGTCACGCGGTGTCACTTGTGGCATTTGGAGTCCAAAGTCTTAACCACTGCGCCACACGGCCTGCCTGTCAGTTAGTTGTTCTCTTTTTTTTTTGTGTATACCTGTGAACTTGAGCCAGTCTTCCTTTATATACGGTGTAACAAAAGGCGCTATATAGGCGCCCAACCCGACACAGACGGACACGGAGGCACGTATAAAATGAAAGACTTTTCTTTATTTTCTCTTCAGCCATGGGGCACGTCTTTCCCTGTGTCCCACAGCCCAACAAAGACCCACAACACAGTTCTCTCTTCTTCTACCACCACTCCTCCTCAAGCTTAGTCCTCCTCCTCCCGACTCTGGCTCTCTTTTATCAGGCACCCAGAAGTGCTCCAGGTGGTTGATTGGTGACCTCCAGCTGCACTTCTGGATAAGGTGAAACCAGTGCCTAAAAGGGGCCAGTTGCTCCTGTTGCAGCACCCCCTGGTGGCGCCTGCGGAACCCCACAGAGCTGCACAGAACTCCAATCCCCATGAAGCCCTGGAGGAGTCCGAGGCACCACTGCAACCCAGGGTTGCTGCCACCTTGCGTCCAGGGGGAGATACTGGGCTTCCCATCCTTGTCCCCCTGGCAGATGGGGTGAAGGGGTGTCCCGGCCATCTGTCACAACATATACTGACAATCATGACGTCTGCGGGTCTGTCTGGGCACTTGATGTGTGCTCATGCAGAGGCGAATACTGCACAAGTGACTCTGAGTGAGCCTGTTCACTTGGCTGTGCTACACTACAGTACCTCAGGGAGATGATCGCCATTGTAAGGCGCTACATAAAATCAATGTCTGAGTTCTAACCTGGAAAAACAAAAGGAGCTATCTAAGTTTGTAAAGCTCCTGCAGCGGGGAGGCCATGTTCCCAACGAAAAAGCACTTGTCAGGAATCCGAATGGAGAAAAATTTTGGAGGCCCAATGATCTTTATAAAAATTAATTTTTTTTTAAATTTTAATTTTTTTTGCATTACTACTCACTACTCAAAGCGCTTAGCAATTGCAGGTTAAGGGCCCAACAGAGCAGAGTCCCTTTTGGCATAATAACAACAACACTACCTCCTGGGGGGATCTTACAAATATGACTCTCCATAGGAAGGCGCTGTATGAAATCTCCTGGTCCTGAGATGGTGTTTACCGTCCTCATTAAAAAATCTTAAGAGTTTGGTTCAAACAAAATCTGACAAAATACTAAAATGCATGACTTTGTTTTACTGAACAGGAAAGCCAAACGGGGTTACTTGATGTACCCCTCATTACGTCTCCACTTATTCAGTTCTCAGCTAATCAGTTTATGTCAATGGTCAGCATGATACGTTGAACTATTCAAAATTTTAAAGTATTTTCAAATATAAAAAGACGAAATGCTTGCCTTGATGCATTCCTAAGGGGTCCTCCATCGTTAAGAGCTGCCCGTCCTCCGTCTGTGTGACAAAGCCACCGCTGCCACTGTGACTCGCTACAAACTCAGAGAAACAAATGAGGGGATCTGGATCTGTGCCACCGTGGAGGGGCATTCTCTAAAAGTCACAGGGGCAGCCCCCTCGGGCGCATTTCAGGCCCAGAGATGCCTCCAGACATTAGTTGTGCTGGTTTAACCTCACACATCGACTGGCGGGTTGTGTTTGTGTCAGCTGTTCTGAGGAGACATGCAAGTAAGACGTTCACTGTACTGAGGACGCGTGACAATTTGTCTTGACCTGACATCATCAGAACGCGAGTCTCTGTGGCCACAAATGAACCGCTTGCCATTGGCTGAGGTCTTGGCTCTTCACTTCATCCTACATGTTTTGTTCCACAAGTGGGATGGAATTCCTGCTCATTGCTTGTGTGGCATCTGCATGTTCTCCTGGTGTCTGCATGACCTCCCCCTCAGCTTCCATATCCTCAGAGTTAGACAACTGGTGCTTCTTAACTGGCATGTCTGTGCCTGATGGTGGACTGGTGTGCTTTACAGGGCTCTTTCCTCCCTTGCTCCCGGTGCAGCTGGGGGTGCCACCCAGAATTGGATTAGGCGGGTTTGAGAGTGACAATGTGATGGTGAAACGTACAGGAAGATGGCAAGCGGCAGGGCATATTAGCTGCTTTCAGCATCTTATTCCAATATATTTATATACATTGTGGACCCCAGGGGCACGTTCAGCCACCCTAACCTGACACAGACAGGCAGAGACGCAGCTGCAACACACAAAACTCTTTATTTTCACACGTGGAGTGTTCTCCTTGCTCCCCAGAGGACAGCACAATAGAAAGCACCAAAGCACAGTCCTTTTCTTCTCTTGTCTTTGACTTTCTCCACCTTCACTCCTCTCCTGGCAAGCATTGTCCTCTTCCACCAGACTCTGGCTGTCCTTCTAAGCTGGTCCTGGAAGTGGCTCATTAATCAGACCAGGAATCACTCCCAGGTGTGGTGACAGCCCAAAGTAGGGCTCTCAACAGGACTGTGCCAAACTCCAACTCCCAGCTTGCCCTGTGGGAAACCATGGTGCCACAGCTGCCCAGGAGGGCTACCCTCTAACGTCCCATGGGTAGTGCCTTGCAGATGCTCTCTCCCTCGGTCCTTCCATCCAGCTGGCATCCCGGCCGGGAAATGGTTGTGGCTGCCCGTCATCACACACACACACACATATATATTTATATATGTTATATATAATATATATATATATATATATATTATATTATATATACAGTGCATCCGGAAAGTATTCACAGTGCATCACTTTTTCCACATTTTGTTATGTTACAGCCTTATTCCAAAATGGATTAAATTCATTTTTTTCCTCAGAATTCTACACACAACACCCCATAATGACAACGTGAAAAAAGTTTACTTGAGGTTTTTGCAAATTTATTAAAAATAAAAAAACTGAGAAATCCCATGTACATAAGTATTCACAGCCTTTGCTCAATACTTTGTCGATGCACCATTGGCAGCAATTACAGCCTCAAGACTTTTTGAATATGATGCCACAAGCTTGGCACACCTATCCTTGGCCAGTTTCGCCCATTCCTGTTTGCAGCACCTCTCAAGCTCCATCAGGTTGGGTGGGAAGCGTCGGTGCACAGCCATTTTAAGATCTCTCCAGAGATGTTCAATTGGATTCAAGTCTGGGCTCTGGCTGGGCCACTCAAGGACATTCACAGAGTTGTCCTGAAGCCACTCCTTTGATATCTTGGCTGTGTGCTTAGGGTCGTTGTCCTGCTGAAAGATGAACCGTCGCCCCAGTCTGAGGTCAAGAGCCCTCTGGAGCAGGTTTTCATCCAGGATGTCTCTGTACATTGCTGCAGTCATCTTTCCCTTTATCCTGACTAGTCTCCCAGTCCCTGCTGCTGAAAAACATCCCCACAGCATGATGCTGCCACCACCATGCTTCACTGTAGGGATGGTATTGGCCTGGTGATGAGCGTTGCCTGGTTTCCTCCAAACGTGACGCCTGGCATTCACACCAATCTTTGTCTCATCAGACCAGAGAACTTTCTTTCTCATGGTCTGAGAGTCCTTCAGGTGCCTTTTGGCAAACTCCAGGCGGGCTGCCATGTGCCTTTTACTAAGGAGTATGGGGCACAAGAGGGCAGCCCCCCTGGGTTACATCAGGGTTACGGATGGAGAGCTTGGAAGCTCAACCCTGTTGGGGTCCATGGCCACCGCCGGGGGGGGGCGCCTGGACAATCCCGGAGCCCTGGATGGCAGCACTTCTGCCACACCAGGAAGTGCTGCAGGATGTTCATCGTGGTGCACCAGGAGCACATCTGGGTACAGCATAAAAGGGGCCGCCTTATGCCATTTGGAGAGCTGGAGTCGGGAGGCACAGGACGGAGCTTGCAAGTGGAGGTGGCAGAAGAGAAGAAAAGGAAAGAAAGAGATAAGGACTGAATTTATTGGGGTGTGTGCACTGTGTGTGTCGTGCGGAGAAAAATAAAAAGTGTGCTTGTGGACATTGTGTGTCTCAGTGTCTGTCTGTAGCTGGGCTGACCTTCTACTCATGTATATAAATATATATTTAATTTACCAGAATTCTTCCAGTTTCATATTCTGCCCCTCTTCCATCTCTTTCATTCTGGCTCCAGAATATTCTGCCAAGTTCTTGGCCTCATGAATGGTCCAGCGCGTGACCTTCAGCTCTGACTTGTACCGGAGTTTGACTGTGGATGTTTACATCTCATGGCTGATATAGCGCCTTGTATTCCGAGTACATTCTAAAGTAATAATAACACTTTTTATTTTTATAGCACCTTTCCTGTGTTTAAAGAGTTACTTGAATGTGTGTGTAAGTGGACAGATAACATCTCGGTTAAGTAAAATTTCAAAAGCAGCATGAATAGCCCCCTTAAGCCTGGCTATTAATTCTAACAACAACGTCCTTTATTATTGCAGTCCAATGGCATACCTGGAAGGAGCTCAAAGTGCTTATTAATAATCCTAACGATTATCATAATAGCAAAACAGCGTTATAAAGGAAAGTGAAAAACTCGAGAGTTATGTACAAAAGTTATCAGAAAGTAGAAATGTGAAACAAAATGTCCAACCTAATAAGCAGGCCAGGCCAGGGAGCAGAAGAAAGCCAACACCCCAGCCGGCTGGTTGTTGAAGAGAATGAACTGCTAAAGAGGCTCCCAGGTCTTCTGGGCCTCCTGTGGTCCTCACGTGTGTCCCCATTATGAGGTGACTCTTGCAGAGCTTCCTTCATCTTTCCAGCATCACAGGTGACCACAGCGTACTTTGGCCCGGTGACAGTGGTGCTTGGTGCCACCAATGAGTGCCTGATGAAGTCGCCATCACAGGTTTCTGCTGCCATGAGGCTAACCCGTGCCCCTCTGATCGCGTCCCACCTGAAATCACATGACCATTAGGGTGAGGGGTTCCCCTGACGAATTTCTTGTCCACATCTCTCCCTGCCCCTCGGCCTTCTCAGCATTGGGGTTCTCTTATTCAGCTGTTCTCTTGATATTTGTGCTTCTTCAGTTCAGTTGTGCGCTGAAGTGACCTCCGGGCAAAGCACCCATTCTGTCAACTGGAGGGTCTTTTCATCTGTCAAAGGGTGGCTGTAGTGCTTGTGGTGGTGAGGTGCTCATTAATGAGGTGGTCATCAGAGCTGAGGGGCTGAAGGGTTGGGGCACAGAATCAAATCACACCACCATCTCACGGGGTGACCCTGGTGTAGTTTAAACAAACAGTGCGGTCATGTGACTTAGGAAAAGGCACTATATAAAGAAGAGAACATGACTGTCAGCTGTGCCAGACCAGCACTTGAATGCACCAGTTTAGCTGGCAAAGGCACACAGAGAGGGAAACAAAAGCCACAGGCGAGGATGAGAGGTGCCCATTGGCAGTGTCACCCACTGCATTCTGTCCTCAGCTGGCGGGATCTCATTTCTAAGCTGTTATTGTACTTTTAATTGTCTTGATTTGTTTAGTTTGCAGTTTTGTGCCCCACTGTTTGTGAGGCATCACTCGGGGAAGGGGCTGAGTCACCAAACAAACACCGCAGACACTTGGTGACTAAACCGCGCCAGTCGGTGCTGTGATATGCGCATACTTAGTAATAAGCGCCCTTTATGTCTCGAGAGACTGACAGCAAGTTAAAGCGATTGATCTTTTTAATTGTTAGACATGTGTGTGTGTGTGTGTGTGTGTGTGCACAAGTGACTCTGTGACTTGGAGCTGGCAGTGCCAGTCTGGCTCACCGTGTCAAGTCACTTGAGGCCGTGTCTGGGCACAACGTGATCAGAAGACATGAGCTGTGGTGGCGCATGTTATTTCTGGTGGATCAATCGATCGATCAGTCAGTCCTTATTTTATATACTGACTTCAGCAAGACAAAGCAAAAACGAACGTAAATCAGCGCGGCCTGCCAGATTCAGCACTTTGGACAGTTCTGCCCCCAAAATCAGAGACGTGATTTGTATCTACGTGTATAGCTGTAAAATTCTAAAAAATATGATGTATATAAAACATACTGTCTAAAGTGGAATATAATATCAGATATACTGTACTTTTGAAAACTGTAGCACTGGCACGTTAAGTCCAGAGCTCCATGGGGAGGCAGGTGTGGCGAGTGAGCCGTTCAGGGCTGAAAGCATGCCAAGGTGTTTTCACGTACATTTCAGTTATTTTATTATTCCCAAGTTGAGTGTCTTTTGTAGATTGGCACCCCGGCCAGGTTGACGCCTGCTTTGCTCCCAGTGATGGGCTCTAGAATTGGACATGTGGCTATGAATTGTCATAATAGGAAGTGCGTGAGTTAGTTGTGGTTTTATGTAGTGAACGCCATCCTGAGGTGCTGTCTTGTTAATAATTTAATATGATGTGAATGGTGTCTCTTGGAGTGGCTCACTCAGGTAGGGACTGTTTTGTTCCTTTTGGATTTATATAGCGTCTTCCATAGTAAACTCCCTTTCAAGACGCTTTTCAAGTATGGATTGATCATAATAGGGTGGCACGGTGGCAGAGTGGTAGCTCTGCTGCCTCGCAGTTAGGAGACCCGGGTTCGCTTCCCAGGTCCTCCCTGCATGGAGTTTGCATGTTCTCCCTGTGTCTGCGTGGGTTTCCTCCCACAGTCCAAAGACATGCAGGTTAGGTGTATTGGCGATCCTAAATTGTCCCTAGTGTGTGCGTGTGTGCCCTGCGGTGGGCTGGCGCCCTTCCCGGGGTTTGTTTCCTGCCTTGTGCCCTATGTTGGCTGGGATTGGCTCCAGCGGACCCCTGTGACCCTGTAGTTAGGATATAGCGGGTTGGATAATGGATGGATGGATCAATCATAATATTATATAGCATTATGCACACCGCAAACTTTAAAAACAAAACTGTCCCGGATGTCATTTAAACGCCTTGGCTGTGCAGAAGTCCCACAGTCCGTCCATTAGTATCATAGCCACTTGCCCACACTGCTCGCCTATGAGGCCAGGAACACAAACAACAAGATAAGTGGGCAGAAGCTCACATCTGTCCATTCTCCATTTTCCATTTTCTGACTGGTCTTATGGGATTGAGGTGGCGCATGATGGCTGACCTGTGATGGATACGCTTTGAGAGCATCCTCCTGGAACGCCCTCTGCTCTTTCCACAGGCGTCGCCTCTCCCAAGTGCATTTTAATGAAGTTGCACCCGACCACTGTGTGTGTGTGTGTGTGTGTGTGGGACAGATGGCTGGCACCACACCCCAAATGGTCCCCGCTGCCAGGGCCAAGCACGCAGTTGAAGTTGCCACCCTATGGCGTAACTTCCTATCAATTTATTTATTTTTCTTTTGGAAGGCCTCTGTATTAATGGCACATAAAAGACTTTGCCCATCATGGCTGCTCCTCTAGTATTTAATATGCCGGCTCAAAACTCACACCAGACAGTAACATCCCTGATGCCCTCACTAGCTTTCTGGACAAGCTGCATGGGCAGAATCCTGTTAGTCCTGAGCCCGCTCACACTCCTGTCACGCCTCTCACTTAAGACAGTCAGTAGCTGCATGATGAGGTCCACTCTTATGGCACCATGAGCTGCTATTCTGCCAAACGCATAGAAGGGGGCTTACAGAGATGAAGCCCTCCAGCCCCAGGCTGCTTGCGGTTTCGCTCTCTTGCCCGTCTGCCGTGCAGTTTTGTGCGTGAACCCCATTAGTGAAGTGCTTACCCAGAGTAATGGGGTGGTGATATCTGTCCACTCCGATGTGGCCTTCAAGTGGGCTCCTTCTCCTTGGCCTTATCTGAGCTGTGCAGTTCAACACGACCCGATCAGATTACGCGTGTGCAGCCCTCGAAGGCCGCACACCTCGCGCCTCCTCTTTATCTTTCCCATTAGTTCCATCCTGCTGATCTCCGCTGATGACGTGCCAGATATCAGGGCCACCGCTGCACAATGAATGGCCAGCTCACGCCGTTTTTGGCTGTTCATTCAGAAACAGATATCTGCATTTTCATGGCCTGAGGGAGAGGGGGGCTCAGGCGTGGAAACTGTACACAGGGGACACCTTGGTTTTTATAAGCTGGCTGAGACATGTTGGCTGCAGTTTCCACTTTGACATCGCTGGTGTTCTGCCCTGCAGGGGGCTTCATAAGTGCCTTGGGATGGTGTTGACAATTCAGCAGCACTATATAAAATATGCACAGTGCCACACAGACCCAGGACGTGGGTTTGACTCCTGGCCTGGTCATGATCTGTGTGTAGTTTGCACCTTCTCCTTTAGTGAGTTTCCTGCTCCATCCTAAGATGTTTGTGGTACAATCACTGGCCTAATATGAGCGACTGTGGGGTTGTGTTCAGGAAAGTTCACCACGAAAGCCCCCATGTAAAACAATCAAAGGCTGCTTAGCTTATCTGTACGTAAAAATGTGTGGTCAGGCAGTCGATCCATCAAAGCTCCCTGAGCATTTCCATAACAATGTCAAGGCGTGAGTTGGCATAGTGGTGGTGGTAGGGGGTGACATTTAACAACATGATTTGTACGGAACAAATGTTTAGTTGACATGTTGTTCACAAGAAAGACACGTTGCATGAATCGCCATGAAATATAGCAAACTTTACAAAGTCGCTTCTTCACTACGCCATGCCACGCCACAGCAGGCAAATTTCATCCCAACTCCTAGGCCCAACTTTCATAGCTCTCTGCAGGTGGGACCCCTTGGGGGCTAAATGGACATCAAGTCAAGAGCATGCACTGGTACAGTGTGTTGCTGCTCCCACTACACAATGAAACAACTTGGGATCCCGGTTGGCAACCCCCCAGGCAGACACATGGTCCAGTCCCACCCTCCGGAAATGACCCTTTATCTGTCGCAGCCAGGTGTTATGTGGGTGTCCCCTTGGCCTGGTCCAGCCACTCGGGTCCCCAAGAATGAGGATCTTACGAGCCGGATCACCCTCGGGGAAACGCGTCACATGTCCGTAGTGCCGTAACTGACACTACCTCACAATGCAGGTAATGTGCCTCATTTGGGATTCAGTGAGCAACACAAAGTCAAACCAACGGTACCCAAGGACTCTCTGAAGAGACACAGTACCAAAGGAGTCCAGTCTTCATCTCAGGTCACTGGATAGCGTCCATGTCTCACAACCATATAGCAAGACAGGAAGCACCAGGACTCTAAAGACTTGGACCTTCGTCCTTTTGCATAGATATCGGGAGCGCCACACACCCTTTTCCAGCGACCTTATGACCCCCCATGCTCTCCCAATCCGACTTCATAGGAAGAGTCACCAGAGACATGAATGTCACTGCCAAGGTAAGTAAACCTCTCAACAAGGTCGACACTCTCTCCTCAAACAGACACACTGCTGATGGCCGTGCCCAAGAGGTCATTAAAGGTCTGATGTTGGTTTTTATCAGGACACTCGCAAGCCCAGACACTCAGACTCCTCACCCAGTCTCTCGAGAGCCCCGATCAGAGCCTCCATTGACTACACGAAGATCACAGCATCATCAGCAAAGTTGAGATCAGTGAATCTTTCTTCACCAACAGATGCCCCACAGCCGCTGGACCCCATGACCTTGCCCAACACCCAGTCCATACAAGCATTGAACAGAGTAGGAGCAAGAACACCCCCCTGACAAACCCCAGAATCAACTGGGAAAAACGCAGAGTTCCTGCCTCCATTCTGCACAGCACTCACAGTACCAGTGTACATGCCGGCCATGATATCCAGCAACCTCGAGGGGATCCCGAAAACCCTCAGGATATCCCACAGGGCAGCTTGATCAACCGAGTTGAACGCTTTGTGAAAGCGTGACTGCAAAGAAACTCTGCCGATATTTGCGTTTGCGCTCCATGAGAACCCTCAGTGCCAGGATGTGGTCGATGGTAGACTTCTTAGGCGTAAAACCAGACTGTTCCGGTCGCTAGTAGGTGAGCAAGTGATCACAGATCCTATTGAGGACGACCCTAGCAAGGACCTTACCCGGCACTGAGAGAAGTGTTATCCCCCTGTAGTTGCTACAATCCAGGCGATCACCCTTCCCTTTCCAGATAGGGATGGCAAGTCCCGTTTTCCAGTCAGTTGGGATGATACCAGTCTCCCAAATGGAAGCAAAGATTGCTTGCAATGCCAGGAGGACAGCCTTACCACCAGCCTGGAGAAGTTCACCCCGGATACCACAGGTCCCTGCAGCCTTTCCCCACCTCCACTGGTTCACCACCTGTGCAATCTCAGTGAGACTGGGGGGTTCACAGCTGATTGGAGGATCAGAGCCCCACCAAAGGATGAGGCTGACTCTGTCACAGAGTGCAGGAGATGAGCCTCTGTGTGAAAAAGAACTTCCTAATGTTTGTGTGAAATTTCCCCCTAACAAGTTTCCAGCGGTGCCCCTATGTTTTTGGTGAACTCATTTTAAAGTCACCATCTTGAGCCACTGGACTAATTCCCCTTATTGAACACTTCAGTCAGGTCTCCTCTTACTGGTCTTTTGCTTCAACTGTAAAGGCTCAGCTCCTTTAATTCTTCCTCTTAACTCATCCCTTGCAGTTCTGGGTTCAGCCTCGTTTGTCTTCTCTGGACCTTTTCCAGTGCTGCTATGTCCTTTTTGTAGCCTGGAAACCAAAACTGCACACAGTACTCCAGATGAGGCCTCATCAGTGTGTTATAAAGCTTGAGCAGAACCTCCTGTGACTTGTACTCCACACATCAGGGCGCTATATAACCTGACATTCTTATGAAGTTGATAGTGACGAATCCACTAGGAGTCCTAAATCCTTCTTATAAGCAGTACTTTCAATGTTCAGACCTCCCACTATGTTTTCCAATCTAACCTTTTTTACTTGACATTTATCTGCCCAAACCCGTCTGCTGTCCAAGTCCCTCTGTGATAATTCAACAAATTTGAGATTATCTGCCATTTCACCTATCTTGGTATCATCTGCAAACTTGACTGGTGTGTCGTTTGTACTCCTGTCCAGATCATTTATGTATACAGTGCTGCCTCATACTTCAGACTTAATTCATTTCAGGAGGCCATTTGAAATCAGAATCGTTCGAAGTCCGAATCAGTTTATCCCATTAGAAATAATGGAAAGTGAATGAATCCGTTCCCAGACCCTAAACAATACCCATTCTGATAAACTTAATCACCAAATACACATAATTTAAGGTAAAAATAACACAATTAAATGCCCTAAATAATAAATTAAAGCAAGAAAACAATAAATAAGTGCTGAATGATAAATTGAAGATTGCATTTACTGTACCTTAGTGAAGAGTGGTGATGTCCCGTGTATCTTTTTCATGCTTCACGATAAGTTCCTTTTTCACCTCAATCATCGATACTACAACCTTCCTCTTAGGCTTTGTTGCTTCCACACTCTTCTTGGATGCCATGGTTAATAGATAGAAGTTATACAGTATATACTGTATAAAACTAAACACACCAAAAATAAAGAGGAAAAAAAGCACTGAAAACACACGAGTGTAACACAAGAGCGAGAGACGACTTGGACGCACAACAGATGACATTTACGCTCGCTGAGGAAGCACCATCTGTTGCTGCTTTTTTTCACTACATGCACAGTTTGAACGTAGAAGCATTGGATAAAGTGCCTCTCTAATTTAGCATTCAAATTCTGGAATGTTCAAAGTATGAGGCACCACTGTATTAGAAATATCAGCAGCCCTAGCAGGGCCATTAAGGCGAATTAGGCCTTCACCTAGGGTGCAGATCATAATGGGGAGTAAAATCTCATCCGCACGGGTTAGCTACCAAACAGGCGGTTGGCGCTCTAATAAGCCTGGCCTAGGACGCCAGCACTGGACCCTACCACTGACCTCTGCTGGACAACACTCTTAACATCAGCCAGTTCTGATAGGTGCTCTTCACCATAACCCTCAGTTTCCTGTGTCTGAGCCAGTACTGCCCCCATCTACACAACCACCCTGATCTCCTACTTCTACGCAGTGGTGTGCTGGGGAGGCAGCATTAAGAGGAAAGACGCCTCACGCCTGGACAAACTGGTGAGGAAGGCAGGCTCTATTGTTGGCATGGAGCTGGACAGTTTAACATCTGTGGCAGAGCGAAGGGCGCTCAGCAGGCTCCTATCAATTATGGAGAATCCACTGCATCCACTAAATAATGTCATCTCCAGACAGAAGAGCAGCTTCAGCGACAGACTGCTGTCACTGTCCTGCTCCACTGACAGATTGAGGAGATCGTTCCTCCCCCAAACTATGCGACTCTTTAATTCCACCCGGGGGGGGTAAACGTTAATATTTAACATTATACATAGTTATTGTCTGTTTTTTCACCTGTATTATTATCATTCTTTAATTTAATATTATTTATTGTATCAGTATGCTGCTGCTGAAGAATGTGAATTTCCCATTGGGATTAATAAAGTATCTATCTATCTATCTATCTATCTATCTATCTATCTATCTATCTATCTATCTATCTATCTATCTATCTATCTATCTATCTATCTATCTTATCAAACTTTCTGAAAGTCCAGATAAGTAATACCATAAGCTCCGCTCTGGTTGTATCCTTTCGTTGTTTCCTCACAGAATTCCAGCATGTTAGTAAAACATGACCTCCCTTGCCTGAGCCCACCCTGGCTGTTCAGTAAAACTCCTGTTCTTGCCAGGTGCTGCTCAGTCTTATCCTTAATAATTCCTTCCTTTAATTTACCTGTGAGGCACATGAAGCTTACTGCCCTACAGTTACTTCAGCCTGCCTCATCACCCTCTTTATATCTTCTTCTTTCGGTTGCTCCTGTTAGGGGTCACCACAGCGGATCATCTTCTTCCATATCTTTCTGTTCTCTGCATCTTGTTCTGTTACACCCATCACCTGCATGTCCTCTCTCACCACATCCATAAACCTTCGCTTAGGCCTTCCTCTTTTCCTCTTCCCTGGCAGCTCTATCCTTAGCATCCTTCTCCCAATATACTCAGCATCTCTCCACTGCACATGTCCAAACTAATGCAATCTCGCCTCTCTGACTTTGTCTCCCAACCGTCCAACTTGAGCTGACCCTCTAATGTCCTCATTTCTAATCCTGTCCATCCTTGTCACACCCAATGCAAATCTTAGCATCTTTAGCTCTGCCACCTCCAGCTCTGTCTCCTGTTCTCTGGTCAGTGCCACCGTCTCCAACCCATATAACATAGCTGGTCTCACTACTGTCCTGTAGACCTTCCCTTTCACTGTTGCTGATCCCCTACATTACTCCTGACACTCTTCTCCACCCTGCCTGCACTCTCTCCTTCACCTCTCTTCCACACTCACCGTTACTCTGTATTGTTGATCCCAAGTATTTAAACTCATCCACCTTTGCCAGCTCTACACCCTTCATCCTCGCCATTCCTCTGACCTCCCTCTTATTCTCACACATGTATTCTGTCTTGGTGGTCCTACTGACCTTCATTCCTCTCCACCCTCTTTATATAACAGGATAATATTTCCAGCCCTCAGAACTTTCCCCAGCGTGCAACACACATATCACATGTTCTCCTGTCAGGTGCCTATGCCTTCATTGAGGAACTGATGTTCACTGGCACTTAAGCTCTGCTCCATTTTCGTGGTGACCAGTGCTGGCTGCTCACTGGCCCAGTCACTGATGGTGTGGACTTGGTGTGGATTTTCTCCAAAGACGTGCCCTGTAGGCTGAGTGGTGACCATAAACTGGACTGGTGTGAGTGAGCAGTGGTGTGTTTAGGAGTGTGACTGGGAGGCCAGTGTGGGGTGGGGTGGGCTTTAGCGGTCTGTGTCATCCACGTATTCTTTTCATCATTTTAACTGTTGTCTTCTCTCAGCGGTTCCATCTCCTCGTCTTACAATGAGTCACTCTGTTAGAGGAAGGTAAGAACAAAAAGTTACGTAGACAAACATGCTGTCATCCACCCCTGCTGGGGTTACCCTACGTGTGGGGCAGCTGGCATCAAAGTGAGGCACGTTGGGGGGTTTTCCACAGTTTGCAGGTGTTTAATGTTATGATAAACAATGATGGCGGCATTACGAGAGACAGACGGGCACATGAGGTGCTTCTGCCAGAATTGTCTTTTTGTGTTCGTAGGCAACTGGCACAATGCCTACTGAAGCAGATGAACTGCTTTAGAAAAATAAAATCTGTTTTGTAGTCGGGTACTGATGAAGTAAACACTGGTGCAACTCCCCCCTGCGTCTGACCCTCTGTTAGATCAGCTTGGGATGCCCCCCCAGCATGGTCTACTGTAGTGTAGTCAGAACGGACCCTCGATCTGCTTTAACCACACGATACCTGGAAGCAGGTTTTCTGAGGATATCTGAGGCGTTTATTAATTGAACATATGGTGGTCCCACCTGTGAGTATGCAGGTCTCCTTGTCACATTGTCACCTCCACCTGATAAGGTCACATTGAGGTTTCCTGCTCCGGCATTGGCAGTCAAGTAGCCAGCAGTAACATGAGCTGCTGGTGGGATTCTACCTCCATGAACACAAGTTAGAAGATGTTGTTTGTAGTCCACATTATGTATTGTTAATCGGTTATCATTGGATTATCGATAGCCAGGTGGCACTTGTAATCATGGTGGCAGGAGGTCGTAAGTATAAGAGGAACACATCTCGGTGTGGCGGAGGGAACAGAAGGAAAAAGGAAGTTAGAAATCGAGGGCTTTTGTCGCTTAGGTTGTCCAATGCTTGTCACATTTTTACCACTCGGTGGCCCGCATCTGCAACACAGCACCAAACACTCCATCACGTCTTCAAACGACCGTCTGTTTCCCATCGCTGACATTTCAAACCCTACTGTGAAGCTTTTCAAATCTCCTTTCCATTCGCCTCCACATTTACCTGCTCGCAACCTCACACCTCAGTCATCTCATGTATTCTGAAGCGGGACGAGCTCAGCCAAGGTGGCCCCGTAAGGCATTTGTGCCATGGCCGCCTGTGTAGACCTCGCTTGCCTGCTACAAACATGGAAATAATTCTAAAGTACATGTTCAGCATGTTGGGAAGGGGTCCGCTGTGGAAAGGCTACCGGGGTCTCAGTTTCAGCCACACTGATTCACAGCTTAACGTCAAGTGAGTCACTTCACCTGCCAGGCACAAATGAAAGCAACTGCATGATATCTGAGAGGAGACTTTGGATGGGGCTAATGGTGAAAAGCGCTCCTTAAAAATATTTCATTGTTCAAGTAAGCCGTATGGCTCCCAGAGGAGTGTGGTCCTCATGGCCCACTTGACCTGCCATGTTCATGGAAATAACTATGCAGGATCTGCAGAATGGGGTGGTGGTCTTCATACCATATAAAGAAAGCTTGGTGGTTAAAAGAAGTGGCAGATACAGCAGTTAATGTTTCAGTTTGTACCGCTGACTGCCTATGTGATTGTTGTCACTTCATTATAGAAATATGGAAATGACTGCACTTTGATGTGGCATTCTTCATGAAATGAGCTGTACAAAATATAAGCCATGTTAATCCATGCGGCTGGGTAGTCCCCGAGTGATTCATCCTGTTGAAGTTACGAAAGTAATTCTGTAGTTCCTGTGGAGCATCTCGGGAAGATGTCCGCTATGAAAATGGCCAATACAAGTTTGCAGCGACCTCGTGTTTAGTTGAAATGATTTTCTGTGTCACCCTGAGCAGGTTGATTCACTTGTTTAAGTCTGGGCTTTGGCTTGGCCACTCAAGTATAGTCCAGCTTTGTCTTCATTGCATGCTTCTGGTCATTGTTGTAGTAAACGGTGAACCATTGTCCCTGTCTGAGGACATATGGCCTCTGGAGCGGGTTTTCTTCAAGGACCTCTCTGTGTTTGACTGCATTCACACTTCCCTCAGTTCTGACCAGTCTCCCTGTTCCTGTGCTGTGGAGTGTCCTCCAAGCATGATGCGGCCGTCGCCGTGCTCCACCATTGTGAAGGTTATAGGCAGGTGATGAACAGTGCCTGGTTTTTATTTGATATAGTGCTGGAAGTTCTGCCCAAAGAGCTCAATGTTTTTGTCTCGTCAGATCTTTGTCATTGTGCTCTCAGAGTCCTTTAAACTGTCATATGCTTTTTACTCAAGAGAGACTCCCTTCAAGTCACTTTACCATAATCACACGATTGATGAAGTGTTCCTGAGATGGTCAACCTTCTCGGCAGACCACACTGCGTGACCACTGGGTTCTTGTTCACATCCCTGACCAAGAGCCTTTTTGCTGTTTCTCAGTTTGGCCTAACAGATAGCGCTAGAAAGAGTCCTGGTGGTTCCAAACTTGTTCCATTTCACAATTATTGAGACCACTGTGCTCCTGGGAACACTCAAAGCTTTAGAAATGTTTGTATCTCCTCGCCCTGATCTACTGAATATCTCGACACCGTTTGATCACAGGGGTCTACGGGGAGTTTCTTGGGACTTCACACTTCATGTCAGGACAAAAACCAAGCCATGAATTGTGGGAGCTTCTCTACCCAGGTGTGCACCTTACTAAACGACATTCAGTCAATTCAGTTTGCCACAGGTGGACTCCACCCAAGTTCCAGAAACATCTCGGGGAGAATTAAAGCAAACAGGATGGACCTGAGCACAATCTGGAGTGCTGCACAAAGGGTCTGAGTGCTTATGTGAATGAAAGATTTCAGTTTTTCTTTTTTAAAATTTGCAAACCTTTCCGAAAACATGTTTTCACTCCGTCATTATTGGTTAGTTGGTGATGGACAAAAACAGAAAATATCTCCTTTTAAAATTAAATCTACCACATAAAGTGTGCAGAACGTAAAGGGATCTGAATACTCTCTGAATCCTCTGTACATAGCTAAAGTGTCCTGATCTGGTGGGTCACCTTGGGCTAATGGCCCACCTAATGGCCTTCATTCATAATATTAACAACGTGCGTCTTTCTCTGAGTTCTTTGCCCTTATTTCCTCCATTCCAATGCCCTGTGTGACCCCGCTGCTGCCAGGGTAGGCTCCGTCTCTATCTCCAAGACTGATGAGACAGATTTGAAAACGAATGGATAAAAACAGCAGTGGCACACTTATCAGGGCACATCTCACCCCCACAGTGCTCGTCCAGTGGACCCTGTTGGTGGGAGCTATTTGTTAAAATTCGGTTTCCTGTTCGCGTGAGTTCCGCTTTACGCAATCTGCATGCCAGCTGTCGGTGTGTTGTGCTCGCAGTAGAGGGGCCAGCAGCCCTCATGCCGGCTGCCCTTGAGACTGTTGGCCGCCGCCGCATTTCCCACAATAGTTTAGCCGCCTGAGCTCACCATCATCACAAATGTCCAGTCCTGAGCGAGGAAGAGAGCGGAGTGGCTATACCAGCAGCTGTGGGCTTCATTATAAGCGCCCAGTTCAAAGTGGGCAGAAAGAGCACGAATTTCAGTTCAAACGATTAGAGAATAAAAGACAGAAACGGCAGGAAAGAGATCCCGAGGGAGCCGACGCGGTCCTGATCCCTCAACTCCGCAGCGCTTCGGGCGATTTTGGCAGAAGAAGAAAAAACTCTTCGCCGACTATAAATGTTAAATAAATAAATAAATAACGTAATGGTAAAAAGGAAAACCATGGTGAACAATATGAGACGGCGGCAAAAGCGAATTGCGGGGTCGAACCGCCCACGCCCCACGCACGGGTGATTACAGGCGTCTGAACTTCTCCGGCTTTCATCTCCATCTACCAATCAATGAAACGGGAAACAAAGTCAACGGAAAACGCGATTTCCTGGAGCGTATCTGAAATAAAACGCTTGTCATGCTTCCATCGATAGAGCTTCTGGGTTAAAGCAACAGTTTATCTGATGGGGATTTCAGCTTTCAAAAGCGGAACTCTTATTATTTAGGCCATCTGATCAGTTTTAGGTCAGGCTATTTTAGTTGTGAAGTTTAAAAGGAGGGAGCCAGGCAAAGGGGCCCTCCACATGTGAATAAAATATTCAGTCCAGTTTAATTCAGTTTATTGTTCAGTCTCAGAGTGATATACCAATTCATAGGTAAAATGCTAAGCCCCTTTTAGTAACGGCTAATGAAATAATACATACACACACACACACGCGCGGGTAACCACCTTGAACGGGAGTCTCGTGCCTGGACTATTTCACCTCCGAAAACAAGCAGAGTAAGGGCAACAAATGACACGCATGCGCTCTAATGCTGACTCATGAACATCGCGCGCCACGGATTTGTGAACCCGCAAAGGAGACGCGCTCGTGCACACACGCACACATTCCCGCCCACCCAACCTGGACAAGTTACACGCGCACGGAGACTGAGGAGAATCTCGAAAGCTGGGGTTTTGCAGGGCTCAGCCAAAGTCAAGCCCAGGTTATTTCAACTAAATATTCAAAAGGAAATTGGAATAATATATTTGTAAATTATGAAACATTTTTCCATATATTGTGTTATTTTAAAAGCAGAAGTCAAGGTGTTTAAAGTACCAGTCCTGTAAAGGCTGTTGTTACCTTTGAGTATGAATTTAAGTATATTGTATATTTCAAAGAAATTTGGTTTAAAATCTCTCTATGATATTATCAATTACATAGAGCCTTTCATATTTAGCGATGCAGTTATTGTATACTGTAGTACCTTCCATACCTATTTATCATTCTGTTATGTAGTGTTTTTCACATCTGTTTGTCTAGATCCTATATACAGCTTTCTTTCTTTCATTCTTTCTCTTTCTTTCTTTCTGTTATACAATACTATCCATATCTATCTATCTATTTTATAGTGCCTTTCACATCTATCTATCTATTATATAGTGCCTTTCATATCTATCTATCTATTTATCTATCAATCATATTGTGCCTTTCATATTTAGCAATCTTACATACTACTTTTCATATCTCTTTATCATTCTGTTATATAGTGGCTTTCATGTCTATTGGTCTAGCTAGTACATACAGCCTTTTCCATCTTTCTACCTATCTACTGAATATTATACTGTATAGTGCCTTTCATATTATTTGTTTTTAATAGTCGAAATAGAAAGTCTGTGTCATTTCAGCTGGCTCAGGTTTTCTTAACCTGGCCTAACTGCGATGAGACGGATTCCCATTATGCCTACACCATACCCATCTGTCTTTCTGTTACATCGTGCCTGTCCCACCTGTGTAATACTGCACATAGTGCCTTTCATGTTTATTCATCTGTCTGTCTTATGTATTTTCTGAACTTTTTTTACTGCAGTATAGAATAACAGGAGGCCAGACTCTAACCTGGTCTATCACAGGAAATACGACACTCAGATGAGGCCTTTTCGGTTTGAGCCATTAACATGTTGGCTCATTTCTCGGCTGTGAACACAGAAGTCCACACTGAAGGAGCCCATGACTTGAAATTCACTGAGATCCATGCACTGAGAGGTGGCAGTGGTGCCCACTTTGCTGCCATTTTGTTTTATTCCAATGTGACCCACGGTGGTTAAGCAGCTAAAGTGTGCAGCATATGGTTGCAGATTATGGTGCTCATCATGAAAGGCACTATATAAAAATGACTTTCGACCCATTATTCTCTTTAGCAGTCACATGCCAGCTCTAAAGGTTCTTCACGATCCGGTGGTCATGTTGATAATCTGCTGGCCACTCAAGTGCTCTTTAGAGTGCATGGCTAAATCTCATAGGGGGAAAGAAACAAATTGAAGCCAGCAGAAAACTAAGCAGAAGCCTTATTGTCTGCTTGTCTAATGGAGTTGGTGTGATGTGCTTATAAATAAGTTTCCAGCTTTTTGCCTCTATGAGCTGCCCTGTTAAATCCTCGACACCCCGTGACGATGACACTGTGGTGGCTCCTTTACTGAGCAGGAGAGCCGTGCAGTGAGCTGGGAGCTCGGCGTATTTCTGTCTTTTTCCTGTTTGACTTGATTGTTAGGCCTCAGTATCAAGACCTACACATGAATGGCTTCATCACAGCTCGTCCTACAAACAACTGCTTTATTAGGCGCAGCTGAGTGGTCCATCCAGGCACCCTAAGGATATCCTGAATATGACAAGGTGTGCAGTCCAGCCCTGGGCCTGCAGTGTGTGCCACAAGAGCCAGTGGTGGACCCTCGGTATTGCTGACCACGGAGGCTCCTTTATCTTGCTACATTTGATGCCATGTTCTCAGATTGGAGCCTTACCTGGCTGACAAAGCCCTTGTTCTGATGGAAGGGCTTTTATCTGAAGACAAGTCCCTGATTGTTATCAGTGTCCTGATACCCTGTAACATTGGAACACCATTGTACACATACTGGGGAGGAAGTCTGTGTGCCAGAAAGACACGTCCATACACTACTGCACCCCCAGTTTGACAGGATGGACTCACGGACTGTCATAGCCTGCCCCACTGGTTGGCATCTGCCTCCTCTGCAGTTTCCAGTTTTTGCTGGGCACAGTTCACCTCAGTTGGGTCATTGGCTGCCCTCCTAGATAAGTTATGACATGCCATGCATTCTCATATGCCACTTACAGGACCGGGTGTAGCCTGCTTGTCACTTGGCACAAGTTGTGTCAGTCGATGTCCTCCCACTGACCATAGGACGGCCCACTCAATACGCAAGTGACACTGCCATGTGTGACATCACCAGCTGTAGTACATTTCTTAGAATCTTTACAAAATGTGGGCACCGGCAAGCAAAGTGGCTCACTCGAGGTCACACAGAGAGCAAGTGGAGCTGAATCTGAGACCTTTGTCTTCTTTTATGGTGCCTTGCCATAGTGGACACCATCTAAAGATGCTTTAGAAGGGCACTACAGCTATTTTCTCCAGTCAGAATTCTGCCACTTGTAATAAGAACTAATAATAATACATTTTATTTATATAGCGCCTTTCCCATGGTCAAGGGGAACCCTCAACCCAGTGATTTATAGTTCTATATTTATATAACGCATTTCAAAAATGAACACTGCCTTACAGCGCATTACAGCTACCTGTTCTTTGGATATTTCTATAATATGGCCACTGGTAAGTAAACAAACTTACTGAGAGTGACACAGGGAGTCGGTCATGTTATATAGTGCCTTTCTATATTGAACACCATCCAGGAGTTTTACAGGTGCACTTGAACTGCTTTACATTTTCACAGTTTGAGTGTTGACACTTAATGTGACTCGCTAAGCATCGCACAACAACATTGTGATATACAGGTCCAAAGTTATGTAGCACCTTTCCATAACTTTACAGGTACGCTGCAGTTGTTTGGATATTTCTAGAATGTGGCCACTGGCAAGTAAACCAGCCTACTGAAAAAGAGTCAATGGGAGTCAGTTGTGTTATATAGTGCCTTTCAATAGCTAACACCACCCGAGAACTGTTTTAAATCGCCAAGTATTGCAAAGTGAATCCATGATGGACCCTGAACCAACAATTTTGTGATTTACAGTTCCATTTTTATTCTATATAGAACTTTTCTATAAAGAGTTTTGTTTTACTTATAGATGCCAAACATTTCAGGAATGTGGCCACTACCAAGTTATGTGGGCTTATAGAGAGTCACACTGGGAAACAATGGGTGTAAACCTAAGACCTTTCTATGTTATATAGCGCCTTTCCATACAACAGAACTGTTCTGGTCTTCCCCCGGCACAGTAACCACCGATAAACTTTGAATCAGCCGTTCCTGGTTTATTTCATATAGCGCCTTTCCACGATGAGCGCAATCTCGCCGTGCTGCTCCGGTGCACTTCAGAGAACTCCGAGTTTTCACAGCCTGAGCGATGGCGGTGCCACGGGTGTGAAATCCCACATCCATCTCTCTTATTTCTCCGCCGTAGCGGCAGTTGTGCCGCCTTTCAGAACATAAAAAGCAAATAAATGCAATATTTATGGCGTGTAATATTATCAAAGATTTGCCTTTCTTTTGTTAACATCAAAAAAGAGCGCTGAGCTGCAGCGGCTCGTCGGAGTCGTAACTGAAGCGGAGTTGGACGGCAGCGATTTGTTCGCAATGGCGCTCTGACAGGTACAGTGCGCGCGAGCGAGCAGCGGGCTGCGTGTTTTGGTGCGGGTGTCGTTTATGAATGCTAATGTGCGGAGCTCAGCCTTTTGAAAGCCCCCGCGTGATTATTCAAATGAGGCGCATTAGAGCAGAGCCGAAAAGGAATAAATCTCGCGGTAGCGGGCTGATTGGGGCGGCTCAGAAGGAAATGCCTTGTAGTGTGAATTCTGAGCACAGAAGTAAAATAATAATAATAATAATAATAATAAAACTTTTTAATGGCCGGGAGGAATTTTCGTTGAGGAGGAGATAAGATGACAAATCAGCTGCCATCCATGTATCCGTCTTGGTTTTCTCTTGCCTGTAGCGCCTTTTCCGGGCACTGTGTTTGTAAACCGTCCAGCAGCTTTGCATTGTTAATGCGGCCCATCAAGATGTCCCGATTCTTTAAAAGATTCACATACGTTGCTGGATCCAGTTTTGGGGGTCCATGTGGAGGTACTTTATAAGACCGAACGTCATAAAAACTTGAGGACCGGCATAATAGGAACCCGACCAGCACTTCACCACCACGAGCAAGTCAGCGAGATCGATCACCTATAGGCTAGAAGAGGAAGATCACGGACGAAATAAAGTACTGTAAATACGCAGATGGATGAAATTATTGCGAACTGTGACAAGAAGCAGAGCATGATGTGGGAGTGTAAATAAGTAACTGTGTCACCAAATAGTTTTTGTTGCTTGCTTACTTACTTATTTGTTGATCGAATATTCCTCCAAACGCGACAAGAAATTAGCCCCGAAATAAAAACTGTGCCTTTCACTCTGAGAGGGCGGGCTCTAGCGTATGCTGTGTTTTAATTGGTGAATCGCCGAAACACCAACCTTAAACCTTTGGCCATCGAATGTACCGCGGACACTTTGAGCATGCGCAGGAGCCACTCTGCGGACGATTCACTCTGACTTTGGATGGAGTTTAGTAAGTAAGGGTGAATCAGGAGACGCCAGCAAACAATGAATAAGTCAAGCGTACAAAAAAATACAATTGAAAATGACAGCTAGACAGGCCCATTGCCACTGTTTTGTCATAGAGGGTACCATGTGACCCAATTTTCCCCATCATACTCTTTATTGTGTATATCTTACCAAGATAGATAGATACTTTATTAATCCCAAGGGGAAATTCACATACTCCAGCAGCAGCATACTGATAAAAAACAATATTAAAGAGTGATAAAAATGCAGGTATAACAGACAATAACTGTCTTAAACGCCTTACTTTTAGTCTTCATGTGCTACACTACCTTTATACCTGTGCCCTCATGCAATAAGACAAAACAATGGAGCAAACAGGACAGAGTTACACTTTGCATTTATTATATTATTGATTATGTGCTCAAATTATTAAGGAAAATAAAGAAAGTGTGACAAAAATACAATTATAACCTAAGTAGCAGTGCATCTTGCATCATTAGGTGGCTCTGGAGTATTGAATCAGACTGCATGTCTGTCTCAATATGGCTGCCAAGATACAGATGTCTTCATCACGGAGAAGTGGTGAGGGGGAGCGGTGGTCACCTGTTCATGGCCAAATGGTGAGAGGAGGAGAGAGAAGAGACTGGGAGGCAGGGTGACCCTTGTCATACACCGGGCCAAGTTCTTTTGCTGTACCTCTAGTCCAATGGGTGGAGGCAACTTCCCTGGTTCATCCAATCCTGTTTGAGCCAAAATCCAATTCCGCTGACCAATAGAAAATGTCTCCTTGTGATCTCCTGGGCCATTCACTAATGAAAGTGCTCAGTTGCTATGTTCAGTTATGGCCAGTCCCTGTCTGCTGGGCACTTAATGGCCTTCCTTCAAGGGGTTGCCTTAGAGGCTCCTGCAATGTCCAAACAAAGCCCCTTAGCAACGCTGGCTCCATGCATGCTCCCATCCACCCCACCATAAATTCCACTTCCAAAGCAGCACTTAACAAAAGGTAATGGCATTCTTAAAGCTTGGCGGGGAAGCAAATTACTACAGCTTAAAAAAAGAAAGCTGCTTCTTTTTTAAGTCACTATTAATTCTTAAGTAACAATTATCAAAATATTAATCTCCATAATAGTCACATTCTTAAAAATAAAGGTGACCGAGAGGGGGGTCTTCAGAGCACTGCCCCAAAAGAACCGTCAATATGAAGATTCTAGAAAGAACCTTTACTACTATTAAGACATGCCAATGGGTTTGTGATTTTAACGGAATCCTGCTAGCTATCCCACTATAAATGAAAGGTTCACAGAATGAAACGGTTCTTTGTCAACAGTTGGTTCTACAAAAAAACAAATACCATACAACCCAGCAAAGTGCCGTCATCTTGAAAAGTTCACACAGAGAAGGAGACCTGGACAGGCGGACACACAAGCACACCGGGCTGCATACACACACAGACAAACAGTCTAATGAGGAGATAGAGGGTTACCTAACTCAAATAAGGACGACTGTCAAGTAAATGAGCTGACATAAGAAGGGGTTTTGCGTAGGACGCTGTGGGTATTCAGTGATGTTGTGGGTACACGTGACTCACGTCATCGGGATTGCGAGCCCATCTCAGAATTACTGCGCTGCATGGCTTATACCTGACGTGTCCATATGGTGAGTGACGACCATGCAGTGAAAATGGTGTCAGACATCCAGGCAGGCACCACCCCGCCACCCCATGAGCACGGGATTTTACATGCATTGTCGTGTATCTGAAGTGGTGAATTTCGAGAAGAAGCTGGTGATGTCGTCACCAGAGAGACAAATGATGGGCTGAATATGACACAACAGGTCATCAAAGTGAAAGGTAGACCTGCACAATTATTTAAAGTGCATCTGTTCATCGTGTTGGTCCCCCCATTATTATTATACTTGACCTTCCTTTCCCGTTTTTGTTCACTCCACCTCCTTTGTTGTCCTCTTAAAGCCTGTAATAACAGGAACAACTCTCCACCCATGAGCAGAGTCTCACTTTCTTTGCTGTGACATTATTAGGCATGCGGCATTGATCAAAAAAACTGCCACCTACTGACTAGAAAAATATCAGCAAGTCACCCCAGGGGTCTGTTGGGGTCATTTATGCGGCATTGGTTACAACTCTGGGCGACAGCAAGCCTGGCGACACCACTGAGTATTAGCTGACTGGAAGTGAATAAGTAGCCAGCCATGTAAGTAGTTAACTTTAGGCTCATCGCAAAGGGGCAGGCGGACGTTCAGCCTGACGGACAAACGTGTTGCACACACTATGATGGAGGCAATCTGAGCACCTCACTGTCTCTCTCTCAGGGTGCAAAGCTCATTTTCGTGCGGGAGATCCACGGCTTATCTGGAGGAGCAGCCATTGGCGTGAGGTGAGCGCGGGCATCTGGGCACTCAGCGGTCCGCGACAAAGCGAAATTGAGGAGGACTTTTGGTTTTCATTCTTTATTTATTACACGGCGCCCCGAAGAGTGCTGCTTAAAGACCGGAAAATTGAGAGCTGTAGAGGGCATATACCTGCATCTCCCCAGGTAATCGTGTCATTTCAGTATTTATAGACGCGCTTTGCTCAGGGTTTGGGGTCAGGTCAGCCCACCCCCCTTTTACTAAACCCGAGCCCCTTTAAAATATATAAAAAAAATCGCGCCAGCAAAACTTAATTGATAAGTTACACGTGCGTGTGAGTCTGGAGGCGACTTATCCGAAGTGACGGTGACAGCAAAACCAGAATCTTACGAAAGCAGTCCGATAATCAATATGCAGGTACATTTAGTTAAACTGACTAGCTCAATATAATTCATCCATCCATCATCTAAACCCGCTTTAACCTGAGCAGGGTCGCGGGGGCAGCAGGAGCCTGACATTATAATCACAAATGCAACTAAAATTTAATAATTACCTTTAAACAGTGAGCCGTCGATCCTGTTCACTGCGCCTGCGCGAATGCTGCACAGGAGCTTGTCAAAGTGCAAAGAGCTGCTGATGGGGCGACGAACGGACCGAGGGACCACCACCAGTCATTATGCGCAATTAACGGAGGAGGAGAAGAGTAAAACGTAAGTTTGAATATGAGCCTCTCTTGGGAGACGTTTATATTTGGACTTTACATTAAATCGTTTTTTAGCGAGGCGTTCAGAGCGTAGTCATGCCGCATCGGTCGGTTAGTGTTTACTATGATGCTACTTCAGTTGAGTGACTATTATTAAAATTAATAATGTTATTATTATTGCTGCTATTTTTCTGGTTGGTTTGTTTTGTCAAAAATTAAGAACAACTGGAAGTTCCAAAGAAAGAGTTTAAATCGCAAGGCCACAAATATATTCCGTATAAAAGGAAAACAAAAAAGCTCTAAAGTAGCCCACGGTCCTTCCAAACAGCGTACAAAACCGACGTATCAAACGCTTCGGAGTTTTCTTTAACGTTTCGTTTGAGTAAGAATATCACTACAGGCCTCTGCGCCTGAATCTTTCGTCGTCCGATGTTAGTGGATCTCCCAACTAAAGGAAAACGGTTGTCAAAGATTGGCTGCCGAATGCAGACAGTACAAACGATCATTTATGTTGTTTGTTTCCGACATTCGCTGTTGTAAAGTAGACCTGTGGTGTCTTTGTCCTCTCCCGTCTGATGACTTCAGAAGGCGCGCTTTACTTTCTCGAACTTCGTTTTTTTCTTTACTTTTGCGACATTTTGCGCTTTAAGTGAATCAGGCTGCATTCAGCACCCCCCTGCGGCCACGGAGCAGCATTGCAAGACGCCGGGTTCCAGTCAGGAGCTCCCAACTTGACGCCGACTGACTCGCTTAGCTCCAATTTGATTGCATTGCACAAATCTGAATGACTTTGTCTAAAGTCCATTTTTGCTGTCAGTGTATCCATTTTCCAGACCTGATTTTCCACTGTGATGCACAGAGCCTATCTGATGAGCACTGGGTGCGGGACTAGAACAAGTCCTGGGGTGAAGCTCAAAAGCAAAGCCCCCTCTGTAACATAAGTTTAAAGGGGGATCCTACGTATCATACTTAAATCTTTATGAAAACAAGCAGCTCAAAACGTCAAGGGAGACCCCTACCCCACCCTGATCCCTAGTGCGATGGTCATTACATCAAACCGAGCCACGCAAGGCTTATTACAGCTCATTGGTTACCCACCCACTTTGCTATTTCATGGCTTCCAGTCCATTGTGGTGCCAGTTAAGATTCACTGTTCAGTCTAACTGCTATGAAAACTCACACGGACATGGGGACGGATGGCAAACACCCCACAGTCACTGATCGGCTATGATGTGACCCCATGTCCCGGGAGACCCCATGCCGTTACACTGGTGGGTGCTGCTCTGTGGAATGAGCACACACTGCATTTCATCTCATCATGTTGTGTTGCTTTGTTCAGTATGCTTGCTTGATTTGCTGTTTTTCACTGACAAAGCTGCTTTATGCCATAATCACGTGTCGAGTGGCCCCGTGGTTAATGGTGTTGCCTCACAAATCCAGCGTCCAGGGTTCAGATCTGGTGCTCACACAATGCCTGTGTGGAAGTTGCATGTTCTCTCTGTACATTCATGGGTTCCTCTCAGGCACCAGTGTTTTAACCCCACATTCCCAAAGACATGCAGGTTACGTTACCTGGAGGTTCCAGTGGGTTTATTGTTCCTGTCCAGCTCTTCTGGAAATTGTGTTGTTAGGAGGGGGCTTCCAGGGCTTTAGCCCCTGATCTTAGGGATCCAACCCCGATCTTTAAGAACTCCCCTCTTCCACCTCCAATGGACTCCTGCATCCAGTCTCTGATCTTCATCACGCTTGGACGACTGTGAAGTAAATTCACTGGGGACCCCCTGCATCCCGCTTTTTCCTTTAACATGTATTTAGGACTAATGGCATTTTTAGAGGGGTGGCTAAGTCCATAATAAGTGCTAAATCTAGCGACACCCCTGCCACCCCAACACGGATTAGCTGGGTTTGAGAATGTTATGTTGTGATTGATGTTGGCGCAGTCTGCTGGCTTAGGTGGTCTTCTATATGGACCTCTATATGTTTGAGTTGGGCAAATGTCTAAATGACACTGGAAAGTCCCCCATAGAGTGTTTTAGGTGGCCAAACCACTACAAGTACCCACAGGAGATTTGTACCTCTGCCCAGGCTCAGTGGTCAGCTTCCCTCTCTGTGGTGGATGGAGACAATAGGTCAGCGTGACCAGGAGGGGAGACCTCATTGTTGTGCTTGGCATAATCTCCATGTTTTCACATTAGATAAATATAATTGACTGACGCCAAGTCAACTTGCTTCACTTGTGACCCTCAGACCCTTCAGACCCCCCAGCTCCATACTCGTCATGGGTACAGCACACTTAAATAACAGCAAGTGACTTCACCAGCCAGCAAATTGCGTTCATGAAAAGGATTTGCAGGTGGGAATGGGTCACCCTGAAAGGCGCTATATAATATCAAAGTACGAGTAATCTCTGACACTAACCATAGCTTTTTTACTTGGACTTCATGCAAATGCATGATTTGTATGATTGAGAGCAGCCTCTGTCTTATATAGTGCCTTTCCAGGGTGAGCACCACGCCATGGAGTTTCACTTTTAAAGTCAAGGGTGGCAGGAACTGAGGCAGAAGGCTTGAGACTGACAGTCCAGCACCTTCACCACTAGGCCACAGTAATCGGATGTCTTCCAGCTTTGAAACAAATTATTATAAAAAAATATTAATACAGAGAGCCGCCTGTGATAGCCGGGCGATGTGATGAGCTTTTGAATTATTAAAACGCTTCTTTGTCTGTTCCAATACTGGCCAGTCTTACTGCAGGACTGAGAGAAAAGAAATGATAAAAATGGTTATTCATGCCTACACAATAAAAATATAATAAAACGAAATAATGAATATAAGATATGCAGTGCAGTCAGCATCGCCCGGTGCGCCCATGGTGTGATGGGCAAACGACAGCCTCTATGATTTCCAAATCTTATTTCATTTTTTCCACTGCATACTAATTGACAAATTATCATCGCCTTGGAGAATCAGGTTTTATTTTTCATCTGATTTCTTAATTAGAATGTCAAGCACTTTTACGCAGTCAACTCTCCGTTTTTATTAAAAAAATGTATAATTAGTAAAATGCCAAGAACGGTTAATGGCACTTTGAGCTGGTGGGCTGAGCGAGCCAATGGTAGAGTTAACACTTGGTGGCATGCAGGTGCCAGGCACTTCCGCTGCTCACGTCTGCGGCTCGAGTGTAGGCAGCGACTTCACTTTGGCCATCTGTTAAATCTCATTATACCCTTTTTCTCTCCGCTTCATAAATATTTTGCATTGTTGTAGAAAAGCGGGCATGGTGGGCAACCACCTTAAGCTCTTTAAAGTCGCTACATAAATGTGTTATCATTATTATTATTGCTGGCATTATTGAGTGTTAAAAGTGTTCACAAAAGGCACTTTAAATTAGAACACCTCCTTAGCAGCTGCCCAAAGGCCCTTGGGCAAGGCCAATACCACTGGCGCCATGACCAGGTGCTCAAGACAGTTGCTGAACATACAGCCACTGCTATCTCACCCAGTAGGTACCATCACACCATAAAGAAGACCTGCTTTGTGAAAGCTGGAGAGAAACCCTGTCCACAACCAAAAACAAGGACGGGCCTCCTTTCAATGGCCCCCGACTGGCAGCTGCATGTTGACGTGAATAAACAGCTGAGACGTGATTGTCATCTCTGAGGTGACAAAACACCTGATCTTGCTGGAACTCACAGTGCCCTGGGAAGAGAGTATGGAAGAAGCACACAAAGTACCAGGAAATGGTGGAGAAGTGCTGGGCAGAGGCTGGAAGACGCTCTGTGAGCCCAGACAGGTTAGCTGTACAGGATTTGCAGGACGTTCACTTTGCAAAGTCCTCAATCAACTGGGCATTGCAGAGGAGGCAAGGAGGAGGGCCATTAAATCTGTGAGAGAAGCCGCAGAGAAAGCCTCCAGGTGGCTTTGGATTAAGAGGACTGATCTGTGAGTGGCTGCTACTGGGACTCGAGTCGGAGCTTGATCAACCCTAGCTGGATCACCTGGGTGAGGGTGTCTGATGTTGAACGACCTGAAAAACACCCCAGGAACATCACTGAAGATGCATCACAGGGCATCTAGAAGATATATTTTACACAACTTCTCAGGTTCTTCTTATATTGGTAGAGGAGTTAATACTGGAAATGCCTAAATTATTACTTAACGTGTTTACGTTCAATCATCACTACTTCTCATTACAGACAGCCATGGCTGAGGCCGGCTATCTCAGTGTCAATACTTTAGCAAGTGATGAGGATGGCTACCTCAGCGTCGATAACCTTAGCAAGGGCCAGAAGTCGCACCACTCACAAGCCGCACTCCTGTCGGGACGCCCGAATCGCCACCCCTGAGAGAGCTACATTTTCAAAGACATTAGCAAAGGCCACGAGCCATTTCAAAAGGAATGCATGGATGTGGTGCTCCACTCCCAGAATTATGAACCTCTGAAAGGGCTGCACAGGTTAATGACCAAGGTGAGCCATCTCAGCATCAGTACCTTAGCAAGGGCCAGAAGTCGCACCACTCACAAGCCACACTCCTGTCGGGACGCCCAAATCGCCACACCTCAAAGGACTACAGTTTCAAAGGCCCTTAACAAAGGTCATGAGCCATTTCAAGAGGTGCTCTCCAGCTGGGATGCATGGATGTGGTGCTCTGCTCTGAGAATTGTGAAACTCGGAAAGGGCTGCGCAGGTTAATGACCAAGGTGGGCCATCTCAGCATCAGTACCTTAGCAAGGGCCAGGAGTCGCTCCTCTCACGAGCTGCACTCCTCTCTGGATGCCCATATCCTTCAGCCCCCATATCGCTACAAACAATGAATCGCTTATAAGGCATACGACTCACGTGAAGGAGCGCGGTGTGGGGTTGGTGATCATATAACTAAAACAAGGCAGTTTCAGTGAGGTGATACTCAAACTTTATCTTTATTATTACTTATGTTTATTTGCAGAGAAACTAGGCATCAAATACTAGAAATCAAAAGTATAAGAAAACGTACAATATGAACGATTCAAATCAATGTCCATTTAGCCAAGAGAGAGATCCGCCTAAATTAAAGAGTTCATTCTTCGTAATCTAAGTAAGGCATTCCTGGAAGGTATGAACCATTGCACAGCCTTTCTCTTCCTCTCCATAAAGTATCTATCTATCTATCTATCTATCTATCTATCTATCTATCTATCTATCTATCTATCTATCTATCTATCTATCTATCTATCTATCTATCTATCTATCTATCTATCTATCTATCTATCTATCTATCTCATTGGGGCACATTTTCATTGTGTAGGCGGTGCGGTGCTGTTGTCCTCTGACAACATGGCGTTTCCTTGAGTCTTTCTGATCTGCCTGTGCCCTGTATCTCTCTGTCTCTCATACCAACACTTAAGAGTGTGCCTCCCTCACACGCTGCTGTATAAAGTCTGCGAGAGGTGCCTTCACTGACATAGTGGCTTGATGGCTACTTTTAGTAAGTGATATCAGTCAAAAAGCAGATACCAAGAATTTCCCTTGGCTTCCTACCTGTCAGTGAAGTTATTTTAAGCTAATCACGAAAAACAAATTAAACAACAAAGTTCCCAAGCTCCTATTTCACATCTTCTTACAAGTATATACACACTGGTTAGTTTATTGGAACTTAAACATATAAGGATAATAACACTTGTTTTTAACTTTGGATTTACTTGTGCATATTTTTCCCAGAGTTCTTAGCTATCTGCATCCTAGAATGCAACATGGTTTCAAAACACATTGTTACTCCCGTCAGTTTCTTTAGCTGCTGGTTCAAAGAGGAAGAGATCTAACTGCCCCTTTTCTAATGTGCTCTCAGTCCTGGACTACAATGTCCTCCCTCGTTGGTCCTTGCACCTTATCTTCACTTACAGCCGTCTGTGCAGCTTCTCCCTCGTTAACTTAAAGTCATCCCCTGACAATATGATGCCATACAAGTCACTAGTCCTGTGTCTGCATTTTGCTTCTTCTCACCTTCTGCTAAACTTCTGTTTAAATACATACGATTCAAATTTGAATAATATGGTGTGACCACCAGGGGGTGCACAGCTCCCCATACACAGCGGGCAGAGACACAAGTTTGCCCCACACACAGGGTTTATTTTCCTGTGAGAACGCTCTCCAGGCGTCTCCCACCACTAGAACACAAGTAAAGTGCACTGTCTTCCTGTCCGTCTCCTTCTGCCTTCACTCCTCCTGGCAAGCGTTGTCCTCCTCTTCCTCCCGACTCCAGCTCCTTTTATGCTGTACCTGGGATAACTTCAGGTGGCTCGTTAGTGAGATCCTCAAGTTCTCCCAGGTGTGGTGGTAGCCTGACCCAATTAGGATCTGTAGCTCCTGCACTACCCCCTGGTGGCACCCCTAGAGCCCAACAGGGCTGATCTGACAAATACCAAGTCCCATAGAGCCCTGTGGGAATCTGAGGGGGGGGGGGGGGGGTAGGGGGCTACCAAATAGCAGCTCGGGGGAGGTAGCGCCCTTTGTAAGCCATCTCCCCCTGTCCTTCCATTACAGATGCGTCCTGGCCAGGTAATGGCGCCGGCCACAATCTGTCACTATGGTTATGGTCTTGTTTCCGTGGTTTATTAAATTAGAAGATACATTTTATCTAATTAATCCTAAGCTTAAAAAAAATTAAATATTATGAGTCTCATTTAATAAAATGAAAAACGTAACACTTTTTTCCTCGTTACGCTTCAGGTTTAATAAACTGGATGTAAATGCTTAGAAAATGAAGACTCAGTCTTGAAGGGCACAGCACCTAATTCTGCTTGTCTAGCAAATGTGTTTAGAGATTTTTCAGATAAGGAAGACACGAGTGTTGAGGTGAGGTAGTTCTGCTCGCTTGCCATGTGTGTTGATTGGCAAAGGCCAGTAAGAACTGTGCACATGGCAAAAAAATGACCTCCTACACCTGTTACACCCTGAGAGATCTGGGTTCAAATCCTAGTCTGATGCCCATAAAGCTCTCCTGTCCTCCACCCAGTCTCCACTCACATCCTAAAGACGTGCGGTTTAAATACTTGGTGACTCTAAATTGGTGTTTGCCAGTCGTTTGGCATCCTGACTCTGGTACCTCTTCTAGCAACTCTGTGAAAACACCTGCTTGAATGGAGAAAGGGGTGAGGCGGGTATGAAGATTGGCAGCCTTGCTTTAGAAATCTTACAAGGGGGCTCCGCCCCCTGCTCGCTTCGCTCGCCTACCCCCGGTGTTGGGTATCCCGAAATACATTAGTCGAGCTCGTTCGTTTTGGAGCCGTGCCCGCTTTGCCCGCGGCATTTCAGACGCGCGTTGTAGGAGCCTGCGTTCATTGATTTTATCCAGGCGGGCTCGTGTTTGTATATCCGTTAGTCGAGCTCGTTTGTTTTGAATCCGTGCCTGCTTGGCTTCTGCGTTCGTTTTGAACCCGTGCCTGCTTTGCTTCCGCTGTTTCAGACGCGCATTGTGGGCGCCTGCGTCCATTGATCTTATCCAGGTGGGCTCGTGTTTGTATTGTTGAGCTGTATTGTGTTTGAATTCGGTGTAAAGTGTTCAGCGGTTTGTACAATCCCAAGCAGCATATTACTCCTAACTTCACCCCGCAGTAGTGCCACTCACAATATGGTGGTGACGCCTGCGCCTTCCATAGTAGTGCCACTCACAATATGGCGGTGATGCCTGCGCCTTCCATACTATCATTGTGGACCTGTGGGGCCGCCGTAGCCTCTTCCGTTTGAATCTGGGCTACAGCACAGAATCCTCTTTTTTGTATGGCTGTGTCGTTAGTCGTTAGCTATGGGCGCGTTGTTGCTTCATTTCTCATTCACATCAGTTGAGCTCTTTCGTTTTTGGGCCGTGACTCCTTTGTTCACGGTGGATACGACTTCGCGTGCGGTTTATGAGACGCGCGCTGTACGCGCCTGCGCAGTATGTCTCATGGTCCCATCACCGTGTACCTGTGTCCATGCCATCCGGTTTACCATTCTCGGTTAGTAATATGGATCTGAGGTGATGACATGAATTCTGGGTATTTCTATAAAGACATCACAGACCTTTGTGTCAATTTCTTAAATATTCTTGTTTTCCCCCCTGTAAAGGGTGATTTTAACCTCTGTTCTGATTCACAGCTCAAAGGCTCTCCAATTGGCACCTTCTTATAGCTGCGAATTGGCACTTTAATTGGAAACACAGTACACAGACGGAGCGAGAGGCACCACTGACTGGGGACATTGGCATAAGTGTTAATACTGCAGCAGTCCACCTTCCTCAGTTTTACAAAAATCCTGATCATGCGCACTGTCAGCCATTACCTGCATTGGGTGTGGGGGAGAGGATGGCAACAATCAGAGTTACCTGTAGAACCTGAGTGGCAAGGCTGAGGTTAGAATAGCACGAGACCAGCGGGCACAAGGCAGTCACATAGATCAGGCCATCACTCTACCATCGGGCAGCATTGTAATGCCAAACTGGCATCCCTGAATGAAATCCATGCAAGCTTGGGAAGTACAGGATGTGTGCTGTCTTTAGGTTCAGACCCACACATTGAGCTGCCATGCCAGCCCCCTGGCAGCACAGATCTTGACATCTGCCACTGCTGTGTATTGGGATGGCACTTATTGTGAAAGGTGCTATAGTTAAGACAGTCAGACTGATATGAAAGCGCTGTTGGTCTAAGTAGCTGCAACTTGATGAATTTCAAACCTTATAAATGATCTCTTTATCTTATCCCATGACTCCTGTCTTAGTAGCGCTGCCACTGTAATATTAATTGACCACCTCAACGTTCTTTTCTCTTAATTTTGCTTGCCCACTTTGGTGGCTCACAGGAACAGTATCTGAATGAAGCAAGTGCAGGAAAGCAAAAAGCGGCACAGTAAGCTTTGTTACATCAAGTATGAAGGAAGATCGGCCTGAATGTGCAGCGCCATCGGGCCTGCTGGCCTTCAGCCGCAAGATAAATGAAGGCAGGTCAACGCCAAGGTGAAACTCCCACAGTCTCCGAGTCAGGTGAGCCCCATGATGGATTGCAGTCGAGCCCTGAGAGCTTCCTTTTTTGTTCCTCAATTCATCACCGCACATGCTGAAAAAGCGACAGCTGCCTCCAGCGATCCGCACCCACCCGCCAACTCCCACCCAACTCAATCTGACAGCTCATGGCCCCCAAACACAGGCTGGCAGCCTGCAATCAGAGGGTGAAAGTTGACACTCCTCTGAATTTCCAGATGGAGCTGAGGCAGCCCCCCAGCAGGACAGATGCTACTGTATGGTGGAGATTAGAATAAAAAAGATGGCCGATGAAGGTCAAGAAAAAGTGTGACATAGTTCTTCACAGCTAGGCATCCCGACTGCCAAGGGGCCGCATCATTGTTGAGTTTTCAGCGATGCCTCGAGCTGGGCATGACCATTCCTAAAAAAATCCACAGCAGCAAAAACTAGGAAGTGGTGGTCTCCTTATCACCATCAGCTGCATTAAATAAGTGACATTATGTCGGGGCCAGTGATGGTGTGTCTTCAACATCCCCAAATCTGCACCTCTGCCAGGGGGAGTGTAGCACTTTGGACCTCAGAATTCTAAGATGGAGATTTAGTTGCCAGAACTCACTCCCTGTGTACCCCAAGGTGAACCGCTTAATCATCTCTCTCTCTGCTTGCCAGGTAAGGATGTCTTTGACGAGAACTGTCCACCAACCTGGGGTAGGTCTTCTGTGAAAGACGCTATAAATTTGATTAAACAGACCCTGTACAGACTTTAAATACTGTGTGTGTAAAAACATATCTCACCCACTATATTCCTAAAAATCTATACAAAAATGCTTCAAATTATATACAGTATTTAAAAATGCTTCTGCCGGTTAAACAATTCTTAACGTTTTAGAAGAATTTTCCTTAAATAAAAGGATAAGTGTCTGTGTCTCCATCCTGTTGCTATGTCTCTGTCATTCCAACAGTGGTGCATCACAGACATGTGCAATAATAAAATGTACTGCATTTGTCATTCCAACAGATGGCGCTTCACAAGCATTAACTTTGCTTTTATGAATCCCATATCAAATGACATATAACAGAGACATTTGCATTTCATTTATCATACCAACAGATGGTGCTTCACAAACATTAACGCTGCTTTTACTAACCCCATACCAAATGGCAGATACTCATAACAGAGACATATGTATCGCATTTGTCATTCCAGCAGATTGTGCATCACAAACATTTGTAATAATAAAATGTACTGCATTTGTCATTCCAACAGATGGCGCTTCACAAGCATTAACGCTGCTTTTACTAACCCCATACCAAATGGCAGATACTCATAACAGAGACATATGTATCGCATTTGTCATTCCAGCAGATTGTGCATCACAAACATTTGTATTAATAAAATGTACTGTATTTGTCATTCCAACAGATGGCGCTTCACAAGCATTAACTCTGCTTTTATGATTCCCATATCAAATGACATATAACAGAGACATTTGCATTTCATTTATCATACCAACAGATGGTGCTTCACACTAACCCCATACCAAATGGCAGATACTCGTAACAGAAGCATATGTATTGCATTTGTCATTCCAACAGATGGCGCTTCACAAGCATTAACTCTGCTTTTATGATTCCCATATCAAATTACATATAACAGAGACATTTGCATTTCATTTATCATACCAACAGATGGCGCTTCACACTAACCCCATACCAAATGGCAGATACTCGTAACAGAAGCATATGTATTGCATTTGTCATTCCAACAGATGGCGCTTCACAAGTATTAACTCTGCTTTTATGAATCCCATATCAAATGGCGTATAACAGAGACATTTGCATTGCATTTGTCATTCCAACAGATGGCACATCTCAATGCTTTTTTTTTTACTACAAATGATCGTGATGCACCATCTGTTGAAATAACAAATGCTATTCATTTTATTTCTTCATGCAATACAAAATGTATTCCAATAGATTGTGCACTGCAAACGTTAAGGCTGAGGTCTACGTCGATTACTTGGATTTCCACCCATCTTAGGTGGGTAGCACAGCATGTTTACACAATAAACAAACAAATAAAACAATTGATACACAAATAAACAAAAACATAAATAATCAAGCTGTATCCGGCAGGCACTTTAATCCCACAAATGTAAGAGCTTCAATCCTGGGGAATGTAAGGTCATTCTGCTTACTGCTTACTTGCTGCCTCAAGGCCACACTGGCAACAAAATATTTATGAGAACAATAAAACCAATCACAAATAATAATTGAATATGATTGTTAAGGGCACAATCCACAGTAGGCACTGCCAGGAAAACCAAATGAATAACAGCAGGATGAATGATGCTGCAGTCGTCGGTGTGCTCTCTCTCACGCTCTCTGTGAGCTGTGGTGCTATAATGAGTGCAAAACGGCCAGAATGTGAGAGTGCCCGGGTGGGGTGGAGAGGTTGGGAGCCTGTTCTAATAGCGGATTGCCACACCCAATACACGACGCGCCACCTGGACTGGGACCCAATTGCAGAGGGTGACACCTCAGCGCCACACTGGAACAGTGTGAGGTTTTTGTACGGTGGCTGTAGTGCCAATCCTGCCACCAACTGCCAAGGTTTCCCTGTAAATTGGATGACCTGCTTGCAGATCAGAAAAAGCCGCACGACAAGCCAAAACGAAAGACTAATACAGAGTGAAGCGTGATGGCACGGCACACAAGAGGCTTAACAAACACAAGGAATCTTCTGTAGCACGAATTGAAAAGGGTTTTATCTGCAGCTCAGATAGAGAAGGATATAATCAGGTTCATGACCTTTAAGGACACACCCGTGACAACTAGGCATGCCATAACGACGGGCACTTAGACTGACGGTGAATATATGAGACCCTAAATAACGATCATAATGGGTGAGTCCAAAAATTGACACAAAATATCTGAAAAATTAGCAGAAGAAGGAATACTCCTAACAGGCGTCTCAGCTGTCATCTTGTCCAGGTGCTGTAGGATGGTGGGACCCCAATTCAAATGTCCCGGCAGCTGTGGAGTCCAGTAGCAGGGAGGGCTCAAATGCCAGGGTGTGCTAACCCTTTCTGTAAATTTCCGATAATCTCATTTTGGAACAATAAATCAATCCGAGTCCATCGGGATGTCCAGCACACCACTTGCTAGAAATGCCTGGAAACAAAGAGCTTCCTCCGTGTTCAAGTAATACTTTCTACCAGACTGGTACCGCAGAACGATAAAATCAAGAAGCAAGAATATCTAATCAAAAGAAAATGCAAGCAATGTGATATAATAATAAACCTAATCATAATAGTAAAAACAATTGTATATTGTGGCCACTCAGGGCATCCTGGGATCCCAGACCCTCAACACAACTACACAAACCCAGCCACGGGTTCAAGTACCCTTTTGTTTTAAGTCTGTGCCTTCAATACAGACGTCACGATTCTGAATTCAATACTTTAAGGACTCTGTTTCTCTTAATTATCCATCTTTCTAATGTTAGTGTACATTATTTATGTATCTCTTGTCTAACATGTAGCCATTATTATTCTTATCTAAATGTAATTTGTTTTTCTTTTGCATGTAACTACATCTTTGACATCTGGTAAAGTGCTTTGAGCTACATCCTTTGTTTGAAAATGTGCTATAGAAAGGAAGGTTGTTGTTGTTTTCACAAATCCTTCCCTTCTTCTCCCAAACTTCCTTCAGCAAGTGTTGTTGTCATCCTCCTCCTCCACCTCCCGACTCCGACTCCATCAGTCACAGAGGAAGCCCCTCAAAGTAGGGAGAGCCCAGCAGGGCTGCCCAAAGGGACTACAGTTCCCAGTGTGCCCTGTGGGTGTTGGTGTATTGGTGCACCAGCCCAGGGACCCTGCCATCTCGCCTATCATGGGAGCATACAGTCCTGGGGGGCCATTTAACCCCATCTATCCAACTGAGAAAGGGAACGTCATCCGTCCAGTGTTGCCTCTCATTACAATTTGAAAAGATTTGAGTGCAAAGTTTATTGAATACCACAGCAACATATTGATTGAATTCATGGATGCCTACACAGACAAATTAATAAATAGACAACTACGAGGAAATAAATTTGTTTGCCACCAAAGCAGCTAAAGCATGGTTGACGTACAGGGGTCAAAGGGTCGACAATAAAGAATAAAGCTAAAGTGACAATACAGGAGAGCTTTGACCCCAGGCCGTGGCCCACTTTAAAATGTGTTACCTCATAGTGGATGAGTGCTGCAGGCCAAGGTGGTGGAGGGAACATTAATTTAGGATCAGAGGGTCTTGATTGTCACATGTACTGAGTACAGGGAACGTGCGGCGTACACTCGTCATTTGACACCATAACTAGTGAGTATAGCGGCCTTACAACCAAAATTCGGTTTTCCTTATGTGAAAAATCTCAGAACATATTTATTGCTGGCGCCCTGTCCAGGGCTTCTTCCTGCTTAGTGCCCCATGCTAGCTGGGATAGGCTCCAGCAGACCCCCCGTGACCCTGTTCAGGACTAAGCAGGTTAGAAAATAAGATATTTACCCCATAGCAAAAATACTGCTGAGCCATTGTATATACTGTATACAGAACTGTAAATATTTCACTGCCCTAACAACAACAGGCGTAGGGAATCCGATCTGCGGACACACACAATAATCCATCCATCCATTTTCCAACCCGCTGAATCCGAACACAGGGTCACGGGGGTCTGCTGGAGCCAATCCCAGCCAACACAGGGCACAAGGCAGGAACCAATCCCGGGCAGGGTGCCAACCCACCGCAGGACACACACAAACACACCCACACACCAAGCACACACTAGGGCCAATTTAGAATCGCCAATCCACCTAACCTGCATGTCTTTGGACTGTGGGAGGAAACTGGAACGCCCGGAGGAAACCCACACAGACACGGGGAGAACATGCAAACTCCACGCAGGGAGGACCCGGGAAGCGAACCCAGGTCCCCAGATCTCCCAACTGCGAGGCAGCAGCGCTACCCACTGCGCCACCGTGCCGCCCCCACACACAATAATAGTAATAATAAAAATTCAGATGTAACCGTCAGTAGGGTTTGCGTCCCAGGAACCAATTCACTCTTCACTAACGTTTCAGTCATCATTTAGCACTCTGATGCTGATCATTCTGATCATAAGAGAGGTCATTACGATAGCAATTGACGAGAAGAATTCCTAATTAATGTCAATGTCAGTTTATTTATATAGTACATTTAAAACAACATAGTAATGCTGTGGCCAAAGTGCTTTACAATAATAGAAGAAAAGAAAAACAAAACAAATTAACATAAAACATAAATAGAAATAAAATATATGAACATAAAATAAAGTACATAATAAATAGAAGTAATGTTATATACATAATAAATAGAAGTAATGTTATATAATCACAATGAGGAAACCATCAGTATTACTGAAGGTCATGGAATGCAAGTGAATAGAAATGAGTCTTTAATGTTTTAAACAGTTCAGTTGTAGACGACTCCTTTATGTAATGAGGTAAAGAGTTCCACAGGTGAGGAGCAGCAGCTGCCAAAGCCCTGTCTGTCCCCCTTAGTTTTACACTTGGTACGAGGAACAACAAGAGACAACTGACCAGAAGATCTAAGCACTCTAGATGGCTGGCACACAATTCAGATAAATAGTCAGGAGCAAGCCCATGTAAAGATTTAAAAACTAGCAACAAGATTTTAAAATCAATTCAAAAACTGACAGGCAGCCATTGTAAAGAAGCTAATATTGGAGAAACAGAATCAGACTTTCTTGCCCCAACCAGAAAGCGAGCAGCAGCATTCTGGACCAACTGTAACCTGCATATCAGGGATTTGCTAATCCCAGAATACAGCGAGTTGCAGTAATCAAGGCAAGAAAAGATAAACGGATGAGTAGCTATCTCAAGATCCCTAGAAGATAAAAAGGCTTGATCTTACCTAATAGACAAAGCTGGTAAAAATCAACTCTTGACTACAGAATTAATCTGTTTCTCAAAAGAGAGGTTACTGTCAAAGGTAACACCAAGATTGCGGACTTGAGGTTTGGAAAAGACAGAGAAAGTGCCCAGAAGTCCAAGACCAATTTGGGCTTTAGCTGATGGACCCACTATAAGCACCTCTGTTTTATTTTGATTCAGATCAAGAAAATTATTAGCCATCCAGGATCTCAGTTCAGACAGACAGTTGTGCAGTTGATTTGTTGTAGAGTTGCAGACGGGAATATAAACCTGTGTATCATCAGCATAGCAGTGAAAAGAAATGTTACATTTCCTAAAAATCGCTCCAATAGGGTGAAGGTATATGGAGAATAAAATAGGACCCAAAATGGATCTCTGAGGAACACCACATTTAAGAGGAGCAGTAGACGAAAAAGAGGAATTTAAAGTCACTGAAAAGTGTCTACCAGTTAAATATGACCTGAACCAGTTAAGAGCAGACCCTTTAAGCCCAACAAGATGTTCAAGCCTCAACAGCAATGTCTCATGGTCAATAGTGTCAAAGGCAGTGGACAGGTCAAGGAGGACAAGGACTGCAGCATCACCTGAGTCAGTAATAATAGAGATGTCGTTTTAATTAATTGCAGAATTCCGGTATTTCAGGGTTCCTCTAGAGGGTCTCTTTCTTTTGCACGATTTGACTCAACAACTAATCAGCACATCGTCATCTCATAACAGGGTGAAGTTTTGAGTTTGGTATTTTTCCGTCCAGCTGTTTTAGCTCTAGATCGTCCTCAAGAAACTGGGACACACACACAGACACCCACACACTGTAGTCGGGCAGCAGAAGGACAGACTGGAATCAGTCAGAAGTTTGGGACGCTTACTGGGACGTCCCTTGTATTCATCACCAGATAAAGCAAACAAAAAACAAAAGGAAAAGAAACGCTGCAAATGCACAGCTCCCCGCTCCGGGGTTCCTCTTCCTCGAGAGTTGATTTCGTGCTACACAGTGCGGCTTACTCGGGTCTTCTAGCAAAAGACGCCTCTCTTTAGGCTGCGCGTCCTTTATGGCGAAATGCCTGGAAGGGGCCAGGGCTAAGTGCCCTTGTTGGGAGGTCTCTCCGAGCTGTGAGGGAAGAAGAGAAACGGGACAAAGTCAGCGGTAGCCCCCTTCTCTTGTCTCGGCGGGTTATTACATATCTTCCTTTCCCAGCCCTCAGAGGAGTCCTCCGACGCCTGTGCCTGACAACACACAGACAGACAGACGCACACCCATCATTGACATATCAGGGGACCCTAAAACATCGAAAACTGGAGATCAAAATTTTTGACGAATCTAAAGCTTATGCTCCTCCCCCATAGATGACAGGTTATGGTGGGGGAGGGTGCAAAGCAGTAATAATAATAATAATAATAATACATTTATTTATATACTAGCAAAATGCCCGTACTTCGCAGTGGAGAAGTAGTGTGTTAAAGAAGTTATGAAAAAGAAAAGGAAACATTTTAAAAATAACGTAACATGATTGTCAATGTAATTGTGGTAATCTTATTTTAGTATTGAGAGTGAATTTGATGATTGTAAAGAGTTTAATTTATGATTGTAAATGTTGTGTATGAGAAATGCACAGTTTTAGGATATAAGGTTCTCTTTGTAAACGAGCTGTAAAACGACCAAGTTGTCAGCTGAGCTTACTCTTGAGCATGCAATGTACAGAGAAGCAACCACGTGGTAGGTTTGCGGACAGCGGCCGTGCGGAAAAAGAAAGGGGGACCGGGGGTAGGCCCCTGTGCGTCTCTGCTGTGAAATAAATCATTTGTTAACGGAAATCAGGAATGAAACCGCCAAAAGGAGAGGTCAGTTACGAAAGTTCCTTACGGCATAATGGTGAGAACTGCCGAAAAAGAAGACGTTATTTTCGAAATTTTATTTCGGGGCACAGCGTGAAATGAAACATACTTAACGTTTGTAAGTACAGTGTAATGGATGAGCATGGGAAATTTGGGCTTCCAACGTATATTGGAAGTCGCAGAAATAGTGAGGAGGGGCTTCCCCTATCTATATATACAGTTTAGGGGGTTCCCCCCCTTGGGTGTTGCAATAGGACATGAAACATACTGTACTTTTGTAACTATACTGCACAGAATGAGCACACGAAATTTCAGCATCCCACCTATATGGAAAGTGGGAGAATAAGTGATGAGTCAGTGAGGGCTTTGCCTTTTATATGTATAGATAGATTGGCAAAAAAGACATCAATACAAACAACAGTAATCATCATTCACCAGCAGCCCATAGACACCCACGTAACACTTAGACCTTGTCATGGGAGGAGACACTGGACTGATGTCCTGGAGGGGACTATAAAATGGATGGACATGGGGAAGTCACCTTCTAGGGCTCTATGTGTCCCCGATACACCAGGTAGCAGTGTCCGGGGCAGGAACACCCAAGGACACACCCGCAGGGCAGACTGGGAACTGTAGTCCCATTGGGCAGCCCTGTTGAGTTCCTTGGGTGCCACCAAGGGGAGCTTCAGGGGTTGGTTTCCCATACTTGGGAAAAGTTACACCTGACCAGAAGTGCTTCCTTTGTGCAATGTTGAGGCACCTGACGTACACCGAGGTCTGGCATAACAGCGGCCTTCTCACACCGGGGAGTCAGAGTCGGGAGAAAGAGGATGAGGTTTGGGTAAAAAAGTAAGGGTTTGTGACTTGTGACGTGTGTATTGAAGGTATAAAAGGCTTATATGAACCTGTGACTGGGTTTATGTCATTGTGTTGTGGGTTTGGGGTCCCAAACACCCCCTTGATACCACCTACTTGGCACATCTATTCTACTATAGCCTCAGCTCAGCTCCACTCTACCTTGAAGACTCGGCCCCTCCCACTGTTTTGTTTTGGCTCCACCCCTAGTAAAACCGCAGACACGCCCACTGTGACCTCACAGTCCCACCCCCTGCCTTTTCACACTGCAGACACTGCTGGCTGAATCTTCACGTCTCCAGTTTCTAAGAAGTGAAAGCCTTTTTAAATGTTGTCCGCATGACTTCATTCTGTTAATTAAATACTGTTAGCTTAATACTCTCCATGGTGGGCAATGACAGTAATAAAAAAAAAAAAAAGCCATCCTTAACATTGAATTTCCTGTGTCATACTGGCATTCGCCCTTTTTAGTATCAGGTGTGCTTTTCTTTACATCTGACGAGGGAGACTTCGGTCCCCTCCCTGCCTACCTGGCATGTTAATTGCGCTCACAGGCGCGCTAGCTGGTCAGTACCTGACTCTACTGGAGTCGTCGTCCTGCAGATGTTAATGACTTTTTTTTTTTCTAAGTCTCTAGTTTCCATGGCGGAAGTGGCATTAATGGTGATGAAGAGGACAGCTGCTCTTACAAAAGATTGATTACTTGGTTATTTGACTGAATGTTAGCGCAGTTGCTCCGAGGCAGGGTTCAGTGCCTCCAGAGAATCAAAGAGCACTGAAAGATCTACAGAGCCTGGGGGGGCACTCACTTACCAGGGCGTTGGCTTCTGTTACCTTTGACCCCATTTATCCTGTATGAAGAAGACAGAGGGGAAGAGCTTGTCATAGCAATAAGACAAGTGTCACTGCAGTCGTGGTCTTTTTACCACCAAGCCCCCCCGTCTAACCCTGAAGTGTCCTTAGTCCTAAAAGCGAAAGGGAAGACTTGTGTTTACACAATACAGTCAAGAAAATGAGCGGCCAGGTATGGAGGTCAGCGATTGGCCAGGAGGGCGAGGGGCGGGGCATCACTGAAGTAGTGATCAGAGGCCATGTGTCCTGTAGTCCATACTGTAGTAGCATATTGATAAAGAAAATGAAACGCGCGCTAAGAAAAAGAAGCCCTGTTTTCCTTTACGTCTTTGGCTGACGCCTTCACAACATCCATCCATTATCCCACCTGCTATATCCTAACTACAGGGTCACGGGCGTCTGCTGGAGCCAATCCCAGCCAACACAGGGCGCAAGGCAGGAAACAAACCCCGGGCAGGGTGCCAGCCCACCACAGCCATCACAACATTTGAGATACAATTGGTTACATTTCCATTTCTTTTCTGTTTATTTAAAATTGGAGCACAAGCAGCTGAATTGACCTGCTCATGGCCGCTTAGTGTCAGCAGTGGGATTTGAGCAGACGAGTCTAAATCCTTAAGCACCGTTCCACTGTTTATTTAAATGTTCTCCTAAATTGCTCCAATACATAAGTTCACTGATTTTTTTTCCCCATAAATTTAACCCCCCCACACCACCACCACTTTCAAATCTGTCCGTCTGGCTTAGGAGAATCAAAGAACAGCTTCATACAGCAGGGATTAAGTGATCCATCAAACCTGCAGTCTTACAACAATGTCAGATATGTGCAATATATACGAAAGTGGAAGGTGCGACACGAAGCCTCACGGTGGATTGATTGGATGTCGCTCTTTTAATCATTTTAAAAAGTGCCCTTTTGTAATTCTTACAATGCAGCATGCTACATATAATAAGCATTTATTGAATTTTTTTCATTGATTGTACACAAATGGTATTGTGTGAGCTAATGAATCTGTCTTATAAATAATTCTGAGAGATAGCTGCACAGATCTGCCATTCTGTATCAGCTCACGAGATTACTTGTTAATTAAAATAAATCTTCTTTACATTGTAAGTGTTTGCAGGGTGTAGCGACACAGCCTCATAGATCCCGGGTCCAGATCCTGCTCGTGGTCCATGTGGAGTTTGAATGTTCTCCCCTGGTCTGCCCGGACTTTTCTCCCACACCCAAGCAGCGTGTCTTATAAGTTAACTTCTGAACTGGACCCGTGTGTGTGTGTAGGTGTGTGTGTGTGTGTAGATTGGCACCCCATCCTGGGCAGGCTCCTGTCTTGTGCCCAGTGCTGCTGGACTTGCCTCAGCCCTTAAGCAATTTGAGAGCATTATAAGTTCCATAATCTGAACAAACCAGTTTCCTAACACTGTAAAAAATATATTTGCTTTTTTCATTAAAGTAGATCTCCATGATGTTTTAAATATTTACAATATCAGCAGACTTTTTTTCCTACCAGTGCAAAATTTACAATCAGAAGTGTTCCTTATTAATCACTGGGGTCCTTGTGTTAGTGGTGCTGGCAACATTACATCAAAGAACAGAGCCGGGCCTGCGGCAGCCACGGAGAGGAATGGTGTCACATTAGGGCACGATACAAGGCAGTCAGATCAAAAGAGCTGCTCGCTTAAACCGCCGTGAGATCAGAGTGAGCAAAATAATTATTGTGTGCTTTACAAAACACAAGCCTGTCTGCTTTGATGCCATATGAGAGGAGCACTCAGGTACTACTAGGAAAACAAATGATACGTTCAAAGCGACCCAAATTTACAATAAATGTAAATGTAAGGTCGCTACCACCAGTGCTTTAGGAAATGAGTCCAAATCAAGAACATGAAGATCAAAGCCGTCATTGTATTTGTGATGGCAGTTGACTTGATATCTGCAATCAGCACCAAAGCAGCAGAAATAGCTGAGCAATGGCACTGCTTAGAGAGACGCGCCCCAAAATCCAGCGGGCCGTGGGATTAAACAATGGCTAGTGGCATCCTCTGTGAGGAAACGTGCTAATGTGAAGTATCTGTCTATTGCTATATAGTGCCTGTCAACATCTGCATATCTATTAATCTGTGGATGTGTGGGTCATTATCAAGTCAAGTCCATTTTATTGTCATGATTTTGTACACCGTACATGCAATTCTTATTTGAATGTCTCCTCAGAACAGTTATATAGTGCTTTACAAATCTCTGATTTTGTAGTCCTTCATATCGATCTACATTTCTTGTTGTTCACTTAGCAGTTGTTTTTTTCCAAAGCAACTTTCAAAAGAAGTTAACATAATCAGACAAACATCAGTCTGAGGAGACCTTTAAGGAACAGGGGGACAAACCTGATCACCACAAGCGAGTTACGAGTCCTAACAGCTAATTTGAGGCAGGCAGAAATTTACCAAACAAGAGGGTCTTCAGATGAGTCTTAAACACATTGAGGGAGTAACAGTTTTCAAGTGGAGGTGGGCAGCTAGGAGCTACACATGACAAGAGTCTGGAATGAGATTTGTATTTACTTATTTGGCTGATGCTTTACAACTGTTGATATTTCTTTTGGTTTTTCCTAATTGGAGCCCAGGCAGGTGAAGTGACTTGCTCAGGGTCACCACCTCGGTATGGATTTGAACCCACAACCACAGGATATGAAGTCCAAACCTCAACCACTACACCACACTGCCTGCCTGATCCCATGGCAGAGGTGGCATCACTAGATTCTGTTTAGCAGCAGAACTAAGTGGGCAAGAAGAAGCATAGGACCTCTGAAATGTGTCCATAGCCAGGTGCTATCTATCTATCTATCTATCTATCTATCTATCTATCTATCTATCTATCTATCTATCTATCTATCTATCTATCTATCTATCTATCTATCTATCTATCTATCATGAACCACTAGGGGGTGTTGCAGCACCCCAGACACAACAGCACATGCACAACTCCAGATGTAGCTCCAACAATATGACTCTTCTCTTGTCCACTCCACTCAGGTGAGCTTTGCCTGACTACTTTCCTGACTCTTACTCACCGAGTGAAGCAGAGCAGCTTCCTTCATAGTGGACCTGAGAGTATCTCCGGTGCTATCACGTTGCATCCAGGAAGCACTTCTGGGTCAGGCAAAACTTCCCTGTGACAGGAGAGCCTACCTCCAGCAGTACCCGAGGACCCCAACATGGCTGACCACCAAAACCACAACTCCCATGCAGCCATGCGGGTATCTGAATGGGAAACGTGCTAGAAGGATGTCACCACCCAGTGTATTGGGGAAGCACATGACCCTGGAAAGCAGGCCCCTCATGTCCATCCATTCTTCCAGGAAAGGTACCACTAGCCAACCTGGTAGGGATGCCCGTCCACCCACATCGTTTCACTAAAAAAGCTCCATTATCTATCTATCTATCTATCTATCTATCTATCTATCTATCTATCTATCTATCTATCTATCTATCTATCTATCTATCTATCTATCTATCTATCTATCTATCATATAGTGCCTTTCAATCTATCTATCTATCATATAGTGCCTTATCTGTCTGTCCGTCTGTCTATCTATTACATATTGCCTTTCACATCTCTCCATCTCACCATAGTATACAGTACCTTTCTGTCTATTGTAAGTGCTATGGTAAGGACAACATGAGAAGAGCCATAACTTGGCCATGATGGGGCTGGATTATTATCCCAGTCAAGGGGAAATTTTAAGGGATGGACTGGGGGAGGTTGCTCATCCAGAAGAGTTCCTTCCCCAGTATGTCAGATGTCAGTGGTCTACTGGCGTGAGCCCAGTACACTCACCCACAGAGATCCATAGGATTTGTACTGCTGAGGGACAAGCCTGTTGGGGTCCTCGGGGGCCGCCACAAGGTGCTGCCTAGAGAAGGACTCCCTGTCTTGGGGGGCTTCTGCTTGACCTGGAAGTACTTCCATTGGGCTATGCCCTGGCACCAGAAGTACTCCCAGGTCCAGCATAAAAGTAAGTCATCCAGCCACTTCCAGTTGAGTCAGAGTCAGGAGGCAGACGGCAAAGCTCACCCGGAGGAGGAAAAAGAGTGTTGTGAATTGGATATTGTAGGTGTGGACTGTAAAAAGGTATTTGCGAAATAAAAAATGTTTCTTTTGCACCCACGACTGTCTTGGTGTGGTTGTGTCTGGGGTATGGGGGCGCAGTGGTGCCCCCTGATGATCACACTATTTATCATCTATGTAATGTGAACAGTGCCTTTTTCATGTCAGATAGCACCCTTCATAACTGTCAGTCAATGCTGGTTTCAATCAACTGGTAATGTTGTTTTAGTATTCATTTTTTCTAAATATTTTTTTCCAAAAAAACATTTCCTTGTTTTTTAACGTACATTACTCAAGCACCATTTTAGGTCTTGGCTGCTTTTTGGAATAGACATGTGCCTAGTGAGATCACCTTTGTAAAGTTCAAATCATGGGAGAATGTCACCTGCTGCTGCGTTGTTCCTGTACAGGGCACTACTGTTGAGCGTTCCCAGCTTTTACAATGTGAGTGGCACACACACACACACACACACACACACACACAAGTCGAGGGACACTGAAGTAGTGATTCTGAAATCAAGCTAACGCAGAGCTGGGGTGAGTGCCAAGAAGCTGATTACAAGTGAACAGGTGATTACAAGAGACATGAACTTTCTGTTTGGGCAGAAGCATTTTATTCTGTAAAAGAAGGAAGTGTCCTGCTAATTAAAACCCCGTAAATCCTAACAGGACCCTGCGCAGGTTTGTAGTGCTGATATCATCTGGTGTGCAGTGCAGAGTCCAGTGAAGTTCTTACTTGCACGTGTAAATGAACACACAACACGTCACCACACTCTGGTACCACCATTAGTGAGCACAAACACCTCACCTCCAGATGTCTGTCTTCCTGACCTGAAGAATCTCCAATTACAGTTTCCAACACTACCTGTTCGTTAGGAGACGTGTCAAGATTCACTCAAGTGCCAGTGGCGCTAAGCTATGTTTATTAGTGATATTGGCCTTTAACACAATATAAAGGAGGCTATCGTTATGATTTTCCACAAACACGCCCCTCATATTAGCTGTGTTACATGTACTTTACAACAGGGGTCACCAAGTCCGGTCGTGGAGGGCCGCAGTGGCTGCAGGTTTTCATTCTAACCCTTTTCTTAATGAGTAACCTGTTTTTGCTGCTAATTAACTTCTTGATTGACTTGCACTTGAAGACTCAGACCCCTTAATTGCTCTTTTTTCCTTAATTAGCAGCCAAACAATAATGAGATACAAAATGAGCCAAAACAACTGGTGTCCATCACACAATTTCTGAATATAAAGAAAGATGAAGGTCTCAGGAATGTCAATCTGCTCAGGTCCCCAAAACATTTGACCAGTGCTGTTAGAAAAGAGAAAATCGATAATTTCTGAAATGTCTTCTATTGCACCACAAGAGCAGCAACAAGCCACGAAATTAAAGAACGGGTTTAATTAACGACAAGAACTGGCATGTCATTAAGCAGCTGGTTGGAGTTTGAGGCCCTGACTAAGTTGGTCTTCTGTTGGCTCCTTCACTTCACATTTCATTTCTGTTTAAGGAAAGAAATGAAAGAATTCAGAGGAACAATAAAGAAATTCATGGGCACACGTCTTAAAAAAGCAATTTAATTAAAATGAATTCACAATAAGTTAATTAGCAGCACAAACAGGGCACTCACTAAAAAAAAAAGGGTTAGAATGAAAACCTGCAGCCACGGTGGTCCTCCAGGACCGGACTTGGCGACCCCTGCTTTACAAAGTTTCTAGTTTATATTATATATACAGTATGGTGGCACTTTTAAGCGATTGAAATCTTAATTAACAGGTGTCTCCCTTGGTCCTCCTGCCTGAGCCGCCATTACTAAGCTTATCCTCTTCTGTTTCTTTGGAAGAGGTCAGACTTTGGGACCCTGGAGCTCTCGGTTTACTCCTTAAAGCTGATGGTTTCAGTCATTCGTGGGAGAGAAATTGAATTGAGGACTGTAAATGGTAAAGGTAAATGAAATTTGAAACACCAGTGTGGTGACTCCGCCATGTAATATTCATGAAGTCGAGCGAGTGTGTTTGAGTAGACCATTGATGCCTTTGATTAGATTCATTTGTAAAGGCGCTTTAAATACGCTCTTCTTCTTGTCTAATGAGTTTGGAATGCGCTGAGCGCCATTCATTTCCAGCCCTTCATTATCTCCTATTTTGTTTGCCATCGCTCTGATGCATACACACAGGCTGCGAGGAGCCCACCATTTCTAATTTGTATTTATTGTTTTTAATGTTGTGTGAATTAATTCATAAATAAATACAGTCTCAGACTTGCCCTTAATTTTAATATATTATACCATAATATATTTTATGAATCATCCATCCATTCATTTTCTGTACCCACATTTCCCAGGGCAGAGGCACAAGAAGCAGAACTCTGTCGTAGCAGCATCCGTACCCTGGCCAGGACCCCCCCACCACCCTCTAACCCGCTCATTCATCCCAGGTTTGATTAAAAGATGACATCAAAGCCATGAACTAAACCAGAGTCCAGTGCTGTGAGGCATCGGGCAGAAGCCAAGCACCATTTTTCTTTTTTGGTCTCAATAAGGGTCTGCCATTGAGTGTAGTCTGAAAATAAAAGTATTAATGTTGATATAAAAGAGCAAAGCCTTGATGATTGTGCGGCACTGTGGGCCCAGGCTGGTGTGAAGACGCCATGTCGGTTATGGAAGTTCAGGGTGAGTGATGACCTAGCAGATTCTCTCTGTTGGCCCCCTGGCCACTATAGTAAGCCCTTTATCTCTTCAATTACTTCACAACAGAGCTTGGACCCCCAGGCTAGCGACTCTTCCTCGTTCTGCCTATTATGGCGTGGACTGAATTGGCCAAACCTCACTGCACACTCAGTTTCACTGGCCACTCCTGCGGTACCCACAGCTCCTGATCTCAGAGTGGGCGATGATCTGTGGCCCACTTCACTGGTTGTCCCCTTTAGAGGTGCCCTCATGTCTGATGCATTATGGTTGAGAAGCTCTGCTGAGTACTGGTAACTGAAATCGTTTGGTGCCAGCATGTAGAGTCCCCAACACTGCCCTGAGACACAGGATTTGCACATCAATAGGTGACCAGTTGTAGGTAAGGAGTGCTGTAGCGTCACCATGATGTGGCCAAATGCCAAGTTTGACAGGTCTCCGCTGAAAATGCCACTTCTATCTCATGCTTGTGAACTGCGCCATTCGGGGTGGGCTGGACTCATCACTTAAGTGTCATAAAGAATAATCTTATGTAGACCCACGTCACCCACCATACTTGAGAGTTAAAGACAGACGTCAGAAAGAGTGGCGCACACAACTGTGCCCACCCACTCACATCACTGGCTTTTTCTAGGGCACTAAATATCAGCATGTGTGAAATGAAAGCTCCTTTACTGCCAGCGCCTCACAAAATGCCAGGCCACACATGACAACATGTTTGTCATTGCATGAAACCTTTGAAAAAAATCCTCTTTTTCTCTTATTTGGCAGGGTGGCACGGTGGTGCAGCAGTCAGTGCAGCCGCTCACATCAGCAGGGACCCTGGAGGTTAAATGACAAGTCTAACCCGGCAGTGTGAGTGGGCGGTAGAATGGTGTCCCCGCCATGATGGGTCCTACCCTGAGCTCAGTACTATATGGATAGGCTCAAGCCCCTCTCAGACCCTTTAAGAGAATTTTACTTAATACAAGCCAAAGCACGGCTTCCATACCCCTGGCACTCACTCGATGTCACCATCCTTGGTAATTGTCCATCCGCCTTCCCCCTTGGCCATCCATACTCGGTGTGACACACTTGGCCGTGATAAGAAGTCACAACCCGTCTTTCTATGGCACAAACCTACTACCCCACCCCCGGATCTACCTGGCATCACTGTGGGCATCGTACAGCCTGCAGTGCCTCCTGTCTGCTCTTGAAGAAAGGGAATTAGACCGACACACATGGAGAACCCGTCAAGTGCTGCATTCTTCTACTTTATGCAGAGCCTCAGGCTATTTCTCTAGTTGATCTGACTCGATCATTAGTTTAGGTTTTATTTTATTTTTTGCTTTAGTTCTCTACACCACTACTGCTGTAAAAATCCTGCCATTTTTAAATGAACACTTTCAAGTATATGAGAACATCAGTGTCACAGACGCAGGTGACCACCACGTTGTGGCAGACAGTGGTGAAGGAGCACAGCCTTGACCTTCGCCGCCTTGTGTAGTGAGAGTACATTTGGGAGAGGAGGTCTTCAGGCAGAAAGTTGAAGGCAGGAGGGGTCCACTTCTCGCCAGCCCACTCTTCTGAGAGTCTGCCTGTTTGTTGTGCCCACCTTTAGTCTTTGAGTGCTAGGAGGCCGAGATTCTACAAGGTGCGCCCCTTAGGCAGCCGCAAAGGTTAAAGAAGGCAGAAGTGATTTGTGTGCCATTTAGCCATGAATATTTCATGTGAAGACGCCTGCTCTTATCACCTGATTCCAATGAAATCACAGCATTTCACTGGAAGCATTTTGCTTTTATCCCCCCGTCTCCGTCAGTAACCAACTATTAATAGTGCCGGCTGGACCGATGTGTGGTCACTATGGCAAAGTGGGTGTGCGGCAACACCCAAACCAGCACTGGAATGCCTTGATAAATTAGATCACACATTTATAAAGATTACAACGATAAGTAGTGGAGTCAAATGAAATAATTAGTCTTCATGGATTAATAAGAATGGCAGAGGGCACTGCGTGGGGGCAAGCCTGTTAGCTGGTCTTCGTGCCCCTGATCTTACTGCACAAGGTCTTCAATAAGCAGTCTTCTCGTCCATTTACATGAGAAGTGGATAGAGGCAGGCGGCGCAGTGGTCAGTGTTGCTGACTGAAGGGTTCGCTGTTGAGTGTGTAGTCTGAGCCCGTGTCGGGGTGGGCTTTCCACCAAGTGTTTGTACGCCGTGTAGCACAGACACCGAGAAAGGAGGAAAGGACTGAGAACAGAACGATGGAGCGCAGCATTGAAAGAGACAGAGTGAGGAGGAGAGATCAAGCAGAGAGACGCATCTAAGCCCAACACGCCAAGCTAAGACAGACCCCCAGTGTCACACGAGAATGAGAATCACAGACTTTTAAAGCAAAAGAAATTTGTCATAGTTTTGTTTTCAAACAATCAGCTTGAAGAGGGATTTTAAATCCCATCATTATGCTAGCAAACTGGCAAAAAAGGTTTCAGATAGTAAGTAGCAGAAAAGACGCAATCAGTCAGTGGGGCATTGGGATCCACACAAAGACCACCCCACCAACATCTCCTCCAGCAGGACCCCAAGCTTTCCCTATTTGGTGTCCTTTCCAAGTACTGGCCGTGTCCAAACATGCTTAGCTGAAGTGCAGGTGGTATGGCTGCTGGCCTCACCCCAGGAAGTGAGACCTCAGACTCTACTGGCAGGCCCCACAGATATCCAAAATGTGTTAAAAGTGCCTGTCAATGGGGGGGAACCTGTGACAGCATCAGGCGTTTAGCAACAAGGCCAATAAGGAATCTTATGTCAATGAAAGATTTATTTATTTATATTTAACAAGAACAAAAATAGCAAAGCAAGGGAAGAAGATTAAGGCAAAAACAGCATAAAATAAGGTAAAGTGGGTTTGCTTAAAAAGACCACCCAAGGCAAACAAGTCCAGTCCGTACACTAATGGCCAGTAGCAAAAACTCACAAAAACAGGAAA